>NW_012105642.1:1498522-1509653 GCF_000951045.1 Mandrillus leucophaeus | reverse complement strand
TTTAATGAGAGCTTGGTTAAAGGTCATGAATTCCTGGTGCCCAGTGACCCTGAAGTTGGCAGAAAGCAAAGTGGACATTCTGGACCTCAATAATCTCTGTTTCTAATAGAAAGGAGCACCAAGGATAGCCAGAATCCATCAAAGTGATTTCTATTTTTTGGTGTTTTCTTATATTTAATGGTAAAAATCTATGCAAAACCATCACATCTGAATTCATACATATAAACCAAGAGATGACAAAGAGACCACACATAGTGATTGGTAGAGTGCTGGAAATACCTGCTGACTGAAATGCTTTTCAAAACAGATTAATTGCTGCTCATTTCTCTGCTACCCTAAGAAGGTCTGACACCGCACAGCTTTCGAAATAGGACATGCAACGTCCCTTACAATGGATTTCATGCCATTACTCAGTACCCCACTGATATAATAAAAGGCTGACTCATTTCCTTTCCTCTGCATGATCTGTTACAATGGAAACCAGGAGACCATATGCTGGGTCTAAAATGCTCAGTATGTCCAGTGGCTCACAGTGAATGTTCCAGCTTTAGGGTGACACACAGCCCAGAAAAGCAGTGAGAGAATCACTGCCGTACAGTTGTGTTGGAGGCTTTTGAGAAATTGGAAGGATTTCATCAGATAATCATTGTCTCCCTTGTCCAAAACTGATGGATGTCTGAGATGCTCTCTTATAACCTTGAATATCTTCTTTGTTCTTTTCTCAAAAACGTCTTAGCCGTGCCTGCTTTGCCCACAGCGTTACTGTGTGCACCGTTTCTAATAGAGCTCATAATAAGAATATTTATTTCCTTGTCTTTCACCATCAAGATTGTCAGGAATGTCAGCACAGCTCAAGAAACTGGATTTCAGAGCTGCCGACTGCTGCCAGCAGAGACAAGTGCATTTCAGTAGATGTCTACGGAAATTTTTAATATACTTCTCTGTGGGAAAGGGAAAGTAGTCAGGTACTTCATTGTGCAGCAGCACAGCATCACTTCATGTGTTTTGCCTTTCCTAAAGAGATCATTATATCAGACATTAGTGGTATTTTTTCTTAATATATCTACAAGATTAATTTTTAGGGTTGCTGCCATGTGATGAAAACTTAATGCAGTGAAGGTAGCATGCAGAAGAAATTAGTAAAATCTTCCATTTTTATTTTGATCAGATTTCATATTAAAAAGAGAAGTGTTAGTCTGAGTGAACTTCACCTGAATCTAAATATATGTCCACAGTGAAGTGGTTTTCTCATATAAAGGACAGGCCTTCAATAATGCAAACACACTTGATAAACAAGATGTTTAGCCCTTATTGAGTTATAATTATGTATTGATAGAATCAATAGGGATTTGAGAGACTTCTTTTAATCTCTTCATTTTATAGATAGGCAGAGTGAGGCATAAATAATTTGAAGATATTTTCCCAGTATCAAATAATGATTTGAAACAGAACAAGGATCAAAACTCATATCCCAGACTCCAAATTTAGTGCTTCTGATACTAACTTCAAAGGAAAATGAAATCCTGAAGAACAATCCCATTTTCCAAACACAAACCTCTGAAATCAAACCTAGATTTTCTGTTAGTCTTCAAAAGCCAGAAATCCTAACAATTCAATGTCCCTGATCCAGACATAGAGGGGAACCTGCCTCTCCCACCTTTCCTTCGTATGCAGGATGTTTGAAGTACACGCCTCTTAGCTCCTTTACTAATTGTTATTTTCTGCTGGAAATGTTAGCTCAGAATTAGATGAGAAAGGAAACATTACAACTTTTGAACAGAGGACAAAAATAAAATAGTGTTTTCAAATTCCAAATCTAAAAAGTTTGTTCTTTTAATCATATGGAAAGCCGAACTGAAAATTAAGACAATAACAAGAATAGCAGATATTTAACTAAACTTCAGCCTGGATTTCCAAGAGTAGAGTTTATCAATCTTGTCATTACAGACATTAGTGGAATCCTAATAAATATTACTATTTATTAAACCTCCACACTACTGAATCCCTTATATGCAGTTATATTTGCCTTTTAGTATTCGTAGTTCCTTTTAGCCGATGCTGCAAATTGCCTACACATCTCTCCATATTCTCCCTTATTAGTAAAATTATGATATTTTCCAGGGCATAATATATCTGCATAAAATACTTGATATTTTAGTCTCCTTTGCCACTGGGGTGATCAATAAAATGGAGGCAAAGTCCTCAGGCAAAGAAAACTTCCGATAAAAAAAGGTAAATTGAAATGACAAAAACAAGCAAAAACAAACTACTGCCTTTTGTCTTTGCTTCTTCCCATTTGATCTGGTTTGGAATGCAGACTTCATGCCTCATCCACACCACATGCTAAGCACCTCAGAGAAGAATCAGAGAAGGGCATGAGTCCTGGAAGACATCCTCAAAAAGCTGTGCTAGCTTTAGATTGTATACCTTTGAAAATCTTGCATGCCAGGCAGGTGCAGTGGCTCATGCCTGTAATCCCAGCACTTTGGGAGGCCAAGGCTGGTGGATCACTTGAGGTCAGGAGTTTGAGACCAGCCTGGTCAACATGGTGAAATCCTATTTCTACTAAAAATATAAAAATTAGCCAGGCATGGTGGTGGACGCCTGTAATCCCAGCTACTCGGAAGGCTGAGGCATGAGAATCGTTTGAACCTGGGAGGCAGAGGTTACAGTGAGCTGAGATTACACCACCACACTCCAGACCGGGTGACAAAGTGAGACTCTGTCTCAAAAAAAAGAAAGAGAAAATGTTGCATGTGAAAAAAAGAACATTATGAGCTGGGTTTTCAGTTATTTGCAGCCCAGCACATTCCTAACTGATCTAGTTGTTATGAGTCTCCACAAAGTGATCTAGATTCTATGGTCAAGGAACTTCTGTTCTTGGTCTGATCCTGTGACACTGCAATTAATAAGAAATATATATATTTGGTCTGCGTCCCAAAACACTTGTAATTTCCTGAGTGATGTTGGTGAGAAGAGTGTCTTCTGTTATTCATAAATAGGCCCTTTTCAGCAATACTTTGAGTTTATTCTAACTAAGTGACTGTTGGTGAGGCCCACTGATTGGTTGTCAGAGGAACCAACCAAATAATTAAAGGGTTAGAACTTTCAGCCTCCCCATTCCCCACTCCTGGGGATGGGAGAAGGGCTGGAAATTGAGTTCAATTACCAATGGCCATAGATTCAATCAGTCATGCCTACATAACAGAACTTGCATAAAAACTCTAAATGACAGAGTTTGGAGAGCTTCAGGGTTAATGAATGCATCCACATGCGGGGAGGATCCACAAAGATAGAAACTCTTGCATTCAGAACCCTTCAGACCTCACTCTCTCTATATGTTTACCTGGCTGTTCATATGTAACCTTTATATATCTTTTATAAGAAGCTGGTATGGTAAGTAAACTGTTTTCCCTGAGTTCTGGGAGCCATTCTAGCAAATATGGAGGCCAAGGAGGGAGTTTTGGGAGTCCCACTTTACAGCCAGTTACTCAGAAGTATGGGAGGTCAAGCACTTGAAAGTGGCATTTGAAGTGGGGGCAGCCTTGTGGGACTGAGCCTTTCTCCTATGAGTTCTGACACTAACCATCCCAGAGTAGTTAGTGGGGTAGTTACTGTCAAAAATGGAACTGAATCGTTGGACAGCCAGGTGGTGTCCAGAAGATTGGAGACTTGGTTGTTAGTGTGGAAAAAAGCCCATACATTTGGTGTCAGAAGTATTGCTAGTAGAAATAGTTCACAGACAGTTCCCAGACCAACCAGGAGATAGAGTAAATCAGGGCCATCTTCTTTAACCCAATCAAGTTGTAAGAAGAATGAGTAGTTTTAATGACACTGCTTTACCAAGCAACAGCATTCTGATTTTGATTGACTCAGGTGTCTTTCTATTTGTGACAGGTAGACTGCAGTGGGGTGGAAAATTTGCACAATCTGATATTTTCCTATCCTAATGATGGGAGGCATTCACAATGGTTTTTTCCTCTACATGGAGGGGCTTTGGGAATCTCTATAAATGACACTGTGCACTCAGCTGGTGTCAGGAGGGAGAACATTGAGCAAGAAAAATAACAGGGAGTGAAGCGTGCACATGTCAGTGCATTTATATGTACCTCCAGAATGGGGTGGCGGGCCACACAGTAGCACCATTCCTTGACCTCGACGGACAGACACAGTGCTTCTTGTTCTTGTTTTAAAGTTGTCAAGATCTGTTGAAAGAAATAAGGGGAAAAGCATTTACACTTTAAAGTCCGAAGATATCATGGGAGAGTACCACTATTTCAAAAGAGAACCATTCTGCTCAAAACTGTGTTGGTAGCACCCATACCTGGGGAATTCAGGAGAGCTTCTTTTCATATGATATTGTCCCGTCCTCCTTTATGTTATGGTTATACTGCCCGCTAAAATATCTACTTACCACATGTGCCTATTTAGATTTAAAATAATTAAAATTAAATACAATTTATAATTGAGTTCCTCAGACACTAGTCACATTTCAAGTGCTCAATAGCCACATGCACTTAGTGATTATCACACTGGCCAGCACAGACATAGAAGACTTCCATCATGCCAGGACATTATATTCGACAGTGCAGGTCTAGGTGAAGAAACTGAGGTTTAAAGATGTTAAGTAACCTGCCCAAGACCTCTCTGTATTTAAATATCATTATCAGGATGCAAAATCGGGTTGTCTGATACAATTCTGTTCACTTCACAAACCATTCTATTATATATAATTATACTTGTCTCTCCATATATACCCGGAGAGTGACTCTCCCTCTTTATACACAAACACAACTCCGTATAAAATGTATAAATAGACATAAATACAGACACACGATTGTTTTAAAGTTTTGCGGTGTACTTTAAAATATTTAGAAGGTACCGTTCATGGTTCTTTTTAGAAGAATGTTTTATTGACTCAAAAAGATCAAGTCTGGTTAGAGAGATAAGACATTTATAAACTCAAAGATCACAGTATAGGTAAATAAACCGTTACAAATACAAATGAGTTAATATAAGAAATATGTCTAATAAAGTGAGATATATTATTGTTTAAGAAACATTTTTTTCACCCTCCCAAATGTAAATCCTCTGAATAAGGAGTGTTAAGTGCCATTTCATTTTTTGTTGTCTATTACATTTGATTTAATAACCTTTTATCGGATTTAAGGCTTCTAATTCAAGTATGTTGTGCAGGGTTGCATACCATCTAGCTGTGCACATTAGAGCAGAGTAACATTTGCTGATGATTTTCTCCATGCTGGCCATTTTGGTAAGTATTTTATGATGATTATCTCATGTACTCCTAACAACAATCAGGAAGGCTGCAGTTACAAATTGGAATGTTTCCACACTCAGGCTTAGTTTCAAGGAGTGCTAAGGATATTTTAAAAATTACACATATACATGTCTTAATTACCGTATTCTTCTGGAATTAGGAACATTTTAAGTTTGTACATTATTGTCTTCATCACTTATGTATTCATAAAAATTCCATTAAGTACCATCTGACTGCCAACTCAGAAGGCAAGCATTGTGAGAACACAGCTTCTGTCCTGTTGGGGCTCAAGCAGGCAGGTCTGACACGTAACACCTAATCATAGCAACCCAAAGACTGCCAGGTTTGGGCTGTGAAAAGTGCACATGAAGGACACACACATACTCAGCACAAAACAAATCAAAGCTATGATTTGAAAAACATTGCTGATGTAATAAACTTCTTTTTATTCAATGGACACCAGGTGAGGGTAGAACATGGTATTTTTCTTATCTTTATGGACATGGTCTGAGATTTCTTCAAAAGGAACTAAACCAAGATTTTTAAAAATATGTTATGGAATTAGTATTTTAAACCATTATCCCTAAAAGTAACACTGAATCAGTCTGAATTGTCACTTCTGCATATAGGTTCTTAGAGTAAGTCATCTACATTTTTGCACATATATCCCATTCAGTTTCCAGAGTTGCATGAAAAATTAAGAGCTGATAGATAGTAGATAACAGGTATCATCTAGGCAAAACCAATCATGGTTTCTGACTAGAGAAACAGTATTAAGAAATGAGAAAGAAAATGAGAAATAGGGGCAATGATTTTTAACTATAAAAACTGTATTCATGTTTTTCCTTCTTAGTTTATGAATTCATTCACATATACAGGTTTTAGGCATTTGAAGTGTATCTCATTAATCTGGTATTTGAGAAAATAATCAGAAACATTTATTAGTCATTAATTGAAATAGATTCCAGATGATGAACCCTACCTATACAGCAAATGGAAAGACTGTATTCGGGCAGATCTGAGTTTGAAAACCATCTCTGCCACTTATTAGCTGTGTTGACTATGGGCAGGTCTTAATTTTCTCACAAATATAATGACAATGAACGTTTCTTTGTTTCAACATGAGAATCATGTGAAAAGATTTAATGAGATAATCTTTGAAAAGGCATGAAGGCAAGCACAAGACCTTTCATGCTACAAGTCTGGTAGTCAGTATGTTTCTTCTGTTCATTGTGGAATACTGTCATTCAGTGCCAACGCATATCCCAAACATTCCAACTAAGGAAAGGTTTCAAATAGCAAATGCACACTAGAGTGAGCTGTAGATGTGAATCAAAGGACGTGATATTTATGCACATGTTTAGGGAAAGATTACATGCCTCAAATTGTTCTTTTCAGGTATGAATACCCAGATCCTAATAGTTAACAACATGATATTTTTTCTAAGTCAAAGAGCTATGTGTGTAAATGGGTATTATGTTAAAGTTTGTACACTCATGATTAAGCCTTTACCAGTAATATTTCCACATATATTTTTATTTATTTATTTATTTATTAAAAATTTTTCCATCAGTTATTGGGATACAGGTGGCATTTGGTTACATGAGTAAGTTCTTTTTTTTTTTTTTTTTGGAGATGGAACCTCACTCTGTTGCCAGGCTGGAGTGCAGTGGCATGATCACGGCTTACTGCAACCTCTACCCCCCAGGTTCAAGTGATTCTCCTGCCTCAGCCTCCTGAGTAGCTGGGACTATAGGAGTGCATCACCACACCCAGCTAATTTTTGTATTTTTAGTAGAGACAGAGTTTCACCACGTTGGCCAGGATGGTCTCAATCTCTTGACCTCGTGATCCACCCAGTCTCCCAAAGTACTGGGATTACAGGCATGAGCCACCATGCCCAGCCATGAGTAACTTCTTTAGTGGTGATTTGTGAGCTTTTGGTGCACCCATCACCCAAGCAGTATACACTGCACTATATTTGTAGTCTTTTATCCCTTGCCCACCCTCCCACTCTTCCCCCCAAGTCCCCAAAGTCCATCGTATCATTCTTTTATTTTATCTTATCTACTTATTTATTTAGATGGACTCTCGCTCTGTTGCCCAGGCTGGAGTGCAGTGACGCGATCTCAACTCACTGCAAGCTTTGCCTCCTGGGTTCATGCCATTCTCCTGCCTCAGCCTCCCAAGTAGCTGGGACTACAGGTGCCCGCCACCATGCCTGGCTAATTTTTTGTATTTTTAGTAGAGACAGGGCTTCACTGTGTTAGCCAGGATGGTCTTGATCTCCTGACCTCGTGATCCGCCCGCCTCGGCCTCCCAAAATGCTGGGATTACAGGAGTGAGCCACCATGCCTGGCCTCATTGTATCATTTTTATGCCTTTGCGTCCTCATAGCTTAGCTCCCACATATCAGTGAGAACATACAATGTTTGGTTTTCCATTCCTGAGTTACTTCACTTAGAATAATAGTCTCCAATCTCATCCAAGTCACTGCAAATGCTGTTTATTTATCCTTTTTATGGCTGTATAGTATTCCATCATATATATATATATGCCATAGTTTCTTTAGCCACTCGTTGATTGATGGGCATTTGGGTTGGTTCTACGATTTTGCTATTGTGAATTGTGCCACTATAAACATGCACGTTCAAGTATCTTTTTTGAGTAATGACTTCTTTTCCTCTGGGTAGACACCCAGTAGTGGGATGGCTGGATCAAATGGTAGTTCTACTTTTAGTTCTTTAAGGAATCTCCACACTGTTTTCCATAATGACTGCACTAGTTTGCATTCCCACCAGGAGTGTAGAAGTGTTCACTGTTAACTGCATCTACACTAACATCTACTGTTTTTTGATTATGGCCATTCTTGCAGGAGTAAGGTGGTATCACATTGTGGTTTTGATTTGCACTTCCCTGATCATTAGTGATGTTGAGCATTTTTCATATGTTTTTTGGCTATTTGAATATCCTCTTTTGAGAATTGTCTATTCATGTCCTTAGTCCACTTTTTGATGGGATTGTTTGATTTTTTTTCTTATTGATTTGTTTGAGTTTGTTGTAGAGTCTGGATATTAGTCCTTTGTCAGATGTATAGATTGTGAAGATTACTTCCACTCTGTGGGTTGTCTGTTTACTCTGCTGACTGTTCCTTTTGTTGTGCAAAAGCTCTTTAGTTAGGTCCCAGCTATTTATCTTTGTTTTTATGGCATTTGCTTTTGGGTTCTCTTGGTCATGAAATCCTTGCCTAAGCCAATATCTAGAAGGTTTTTCCGATGTCATCTACTAGAATTTTTATAGTTTCAGGTCTTAGGTTTAATTCCTTAATCCATTTTCAGTTGCTTTTTGTATAAGGTGAGAAATGAGGATCCAGAGTCATTTTATCTCCAAAGCCTTGGTACTTGGGTAATGATCAGTAGCAGCAGGCATTATGAGACAGAATGTGGATAATGCTCTATCACTGTGACCTTCACACTAATAGCAACAATAGAATTGACTTGCAGACTATATTGTAGTCATACCATGTGGCCAAGTACTTTTCTTATTTTTTCTCATTTAATTCCATTATACTTTAAACTCTCAATTTATAGGTGACACAGCTGAAACTCAGGGAGGTGCAGCACCTTCTTCACACACCTGGGAAGTGGCCAGAAGATGCAAACTCATGTGTTGTCTCTTTCCAGAGTTACTGCTCTGAAGCACCATAATCTATGGCATCTTCAATGATGTCATAAAGTCAGTGAAAAAGAGCTTTCAAATCAGTTACTTGACATGCCAGAGACACAAAAAAAGTTCATTTAAATAAAATTTACACTCAGTGAACATGGAAAGAAACCCACATTTCAACACATAGTGTGATGGGTTGGTATAAGTACTTTGATTTCAAATCTTCTATTCCTCTGCTTTTCTTTGTGAATGGGCATTCAACATGGAGATTTTAAATGTTAGGTGCAAAGTGTGAAGTTGAACAAGGAGAAAACAAACAGAAACAACTCTATTAAGAAGCAGGATTGTTGCCTTGTTAGGAAGGTAGCTAAACAATTACACTTGGGTTGTATTCCCTTTAGCAATTGGTCACTAAAGATATGACTGAATAAATAATGTATGTGTAAAACAAGGAATTAATATCCATGCACCATTGTTTCTCAAAATAGCCTGTCTTTCAAGCTTTATATGCGGTTCATTGACATGTGATGTGTAGAATTTTAAAAAAATAGATACCTCTACTTTTTGGTGATTTCATTTGTCAGCATTTTATATAACTTTTCCCAACAGCCATGTGCTAAGGATTGTACAATTGTGTGGCAGATGTGTTTTCATATCATATTTGTGAAGACAGCTGTCCTTTATTCTCCTATGGAACGTAATATCTGAATTTCATTTTTAAATGAGATTAGAAAATATGCTATAGTATTTGGAATGTGTTATCTCATTGAGACTAGAGAGGAAGTGATTTAGCAGTTACGTTCCTGGAGGAGTGGATATGTACAAAGGCCTTAAAGCTGCAATATGCTATCAATAATAAAAAGTCTTAATATAGGAAAACATTTGGAATTCAGGTCATGGAGTAAATCAGAGAGTAAGGGGAAAATGTCCACATATTTCTTGTCTGGGAAATTTTTAAATATTTAGAGCTGGGGAAGAAGTATCTTACCATAAATACCTGAATATAGTCTAGAGGAAATAAAATCAAGAGGGTCCAAGACCTTTTTTGAGAAGTAATTAACAGTAAATAAGAAAGAGTAATTTATTTAGGTCATAATTAATGGACTAGCCATTACACATATGGACAGGAAGAACTGAAGCTATTCACAGAGTGGGATGACTCAGAGGAAGGTATAAAAAGTTTAGTTTTAAAATGGCCAGGAAAGGTTAATGAGATAATATCACACATCATAGCTTGTTAAGAATCCACAGAGAGAAGGGAGAAAAGAAAAAAGGAAAAATGATACAGTAACCATGCATGTAATACATGTATTATTTAATGCAAGTCAAAAAATACCAATTCACTTATTTCCTGACTTGGGTAGACCTGGATTCTATTAATTCTCCCAGGGTGGCCTTAGAACAAGAAATTGTCAGCACTAGTTCCCTTTGTTATTGCTTCCTTTTGAAAGAAGCAATCAGTAAGGAGATCAATATCAACTTGGAAAAATGGTCAAGTGATACATCTGTTATGAATATGATCTCCATAATGATGATTGCACCATTTATAAAAAGAAAAGAGGTATTTTTGGAGGGTAACTTTAAAAACCCACTATCATGCAGCAAATTTAAAGTTATGTCTTGACTCTCTGCCATTTGCTCCCTGTGTGTGTGTGTGTGGATGCACACTTTATGGCTTCCTGGATTGAAGAGACTTGTAGTGAAAATAAATCTAAATTTACAAAACCTGAGTTTCAAAGCCATATTTTTTACATTCTTTCCACTTAGGAAGAAGGAAGACTGGACTTCCCTGTAAGAGAGTATATAGCAAGAGGAAGAACTGCATGATGGTTTAACACTCTGGTTTTGGAGTCAGAAGGACCTCAGTACAAACTTAGCACTCTTACTTTCTACCTGTATGATGTAGGTGAGTTACTTAATCTCCTTGAACTTCAATTCTCACTTCTAATGTCAGGACATTAATTCCTATCTCATAGGACTTTCTGAAGATTAAGATTACGCATGTAAAGCACTTAAGATGCTGCCTGGTCCAAAGTCAGTAGTCTACAAATGTTAGCACTATCAGTATGATCTTTGAGCATCCAAAGGAAAGTTTACAGAAAGTGACTCACTGGGAGTAACTTCCACCAGATAAAGTAGTCAAGTCAACCCTACTGTGGCAAAAAAACAAAACAAAACAAAACAAAA
>NW_012105642.1:1495441-1497323 GCF_000951045.1 Mandrillus leucophaeus | reverse complement strand
CTGGAGTAGCTGAGATTACAGGCACCTGCCACCATGCCCAGCTAATTTTTGTATTTTTAGTAGAGACAGGTTTCCCACGTTGGCCAGGCTGGTCTCAAACTCCTGACTTCAAGTGATCCGCCCGCCTCGGCCTCCCAAAGTACTGGGATTACAGGTGTGAGCCACCGCACCTGGCTGGGACCAAAATGTTATGCTAGGTCTAATATTCCTAAGTCAGTGTACACTTGAGATACAAATGACTCATTCACAGAAATGACTTCTGACCTTTTTATTTCCTTTTTTTTTTTTCAGAGTCTCTAATTCTGCAGCCATGAACATCACTATGAAAATCCTTAATACACTTATTTCATAGTAAAAGGGAAGGATTATTCAGAGCTGTCCTAGGTGCTGATTCCAGCCCTCAAAGTGTTCTCTCTACAACTGCCTGAGTTTTTTCTTACCCTGTTCAGTTATACCAAATAAAACCTTACAATTTAGATATTACTTTGGAATTACAAAAATATCATTTTAAACCATAAATACCTTCAAAAGTATGACCTTGCTATTAATCATTTTCAGTGAAGAGGGAATTAATTCAATCAGGTTGCTTTCACTTAACAAGTAAGTAAGAGCGGTATGGAGTCTTCAAATGTAAGTTTTGAATAACCAAAGAAGAATCAAAGGAAAATTTAATCTATGAAATAGTGGAGAAGGCAAAACAGTGCTGAGAAAGTTCAAGAAGGATAATGACTTAAAAAACTGGATGAGGAAATTGGTGTGTGGAGACTGCCAAAGACAAATTTGCCTAGGGTCAGCAATCCTCTATTTAGCAAAATGGAAGGTTATTCTCCTCTTTCTCTTCTTGAACCACATTACTAGATCATACATCACTCTTTGTTTCCAGGAACAAAACCTAGGCAAGAATTAAAAATAGCATAATCAATATTACATGTTAAGAAGGCTTCTTAACTTTGGCAATTTAACCACTTTATAAATATTATCTATTTAGAAGAATGTTAAGGCCAGTTCCATCCAGCTTAGCTAAATAACATAATTTCTCAATTTCTATGTATTTATTCATTCAGTCTTCACCACAACTCTTTGAGGTGGGTTCTATTACTATTCTCATTTAACAGAAAGAAAAATAAACATCCAAAAGCTTAGATTAGAATCCGGATTTTCCAGACCCAGAAGTCCCTATATATAACTTCTATTATATATCAAATTAAATAACAGGGATGAAACCATACTTGTGGATGGTCTGTTTGACTGTTTGAGATTCTCACACTTTTTCACCCCTCAACTATTATTTTCTTGACTTTACAGAAAATAAAGGTTGCTTGGCTGCCCTTTTCTCTGGGAGCATACAGCATTCCTGATAGCTATTTTTATTTCTCATTTTAGTTCTTTCCTTTTCCTCATTTCTTTGACATACTCTATTTTATCTAGACCTTTGTGCTATTTAAGAGGCCAAAGAACAACTCAATTTAAAATGTCTGAGTTTCCCTGTGTGTTCCACAAAAATGTACACCTATGTAACTCATGAGGTTACTGCAATTAGTGAGATATGGCATCGTTAATAATGTTGTTCTCCTTCGGAGACAGGTGCCCTAACATGCAAGCTATTATTACCAGCATTTTTCTCTACGGGAGCTCATCTCTTTTCCCATATCATCCTGACTCAGGAGTGTTAATGGTTAGGCAGCTGCATTCTTTATCTTTGGTTTCATACTTACACAACACAAAGAGAAACAAAGGTTTCAGAAAGGCATTTGGCCTAGTAAATTTCCGAATAAAATATGGACCCTTCGCTGTGCTCTGCAAAGGCCCTTCAGGATCCAGTCCCTGCCTGCGTCCCTGGCTTTGTTCCCTGCCACTTCCCTTGTTACTTATTTATACCATA
>NW_012105642.1:1492849-1495391 GCF_000951045.1 Mandrillus leucophaeus | reverse complement strand
CGTTAATAATGTTGTTCTCCTTCGGAGACAGGTGCCCTAACATGCAAGCTATTATTACCAGCATTTTTCTCTACGGGAGCTCATCTCTTTTCCCATATCATCCTGACTCAGGAGTGTTAATGGTTAGGCAGCTGCATTCTTTATCTTTGGTTTCATACTTACACAACACAAAGAGAAACAAAGGTTTCAGAAAGGCATTTGGCCTAGTAAATTTCCGAATAAAATATGGACCCTTCGCTGTGCTCTGCAAAGGCCCTTCAGGATCCAGTCCCTGCCTGCGTCCCTGGCTTTGTTCCCTGCCACTTCCCTTGTTACTTATTTATACCATACTGGCCACATTTTGCTTTCTGTTCTTCAACCACTTTGCAGCTAACCCAGTCTCAGGACCCTTGTTCTTGCTGTTCCCCTTGTTTGGAGTGCTCTTCCCCATTCTTTGGCTTATCATGTTTAGTCATTAGGAACCAACTCAAATGCCCCTTCTTCAGAGCAGCAGTACCTGAGGGCTTAAGTAAAGTCAACCATGACCTGGCTCCAGTTACTCTCTGTCACATCCCCTCTTTACTACATCCTTCCCAGCAATCACCACCACCATCATCTGCAACTACGGTTCTCATTTGTGTACTTTACTGTCTCCATTCCCTCCCCAAATAAAAGCTCACTGTGGGGCAGGAATCTTGCCAGTTTTTATGAGGCTATAGCCAATGCCCAAAACAGTGTCTGATACATAGGAGATACTTAATTAGTTTTGTTGAACACTGCTCTTCTTCTTGTTTCACAGGCTGTGGTGGTGGTCAGTGAGAACTGTTGGACTAGGGTGAACTTCCTTGTATTTGTCCTCATGACACACTGTTTTCCAGTATCATGGCTACAAAGGACCTTTGTATGCTCAATAGCTAGGGATGCTCTGGAGAATAACTTCAAGAAAAGGTGTCCAATCAAGGGCATGGAGCCACCTACTCTCCCGCATCCCCTTCCTTAAAAGGAAAGCTAAGAGATAAACTAAAATTGGAATGTAATCAGCATATGAAATGCAGTTATTTCTTTGCAAAATAAATACCCTCCTACCCAGTCGCCCACTCACCCCTGCCCCAGGGAATGCCAGAGATGATGAAAACATGGAACAACTCCTTGCAAATTGCATGGGCCTATTATTTGTGATTAGGGCTGTTATCAGTCAGTCAGTGATATATCATACAATTATCTTTTCTTCATCTAGTGTAATAATTTTATAACTGATAGACTTATGATCATTATAGCTTTGACGGAAAGAAATATGATTCTTCACTTTGAATTTTACTTTATAGCCTTTATTCCTCCCCAATGAAAATTAAAATTAGCAGGTTGTAATTCATTGTACCAATCTTCTTAATAAACAGGCACCTTAGAAGGCAAATCAGACACATTCAAGTAACACCAGAATGAATATTCTCTGAAGAAAATGCTGAAAAGTTATGCATCAAGAGGCCATGATAAAGTCAGTAATCTACAGAAAAAGCCTTGGAAACGTATTACTAAATGGAGACGTAAGGGCCACAGATCATGATCAAACCCCAGAGACTACAAATCTGTGAGCCATAAAATTGGTCATGAAAAACCCTGCTTCAAAGTGAAAGAAATCTCTTCATCTCAAACTTTTTCATTCAATTTCTTTTCTTTTTATTAACCTTTCAGGAATATAAACCTAGGCAGTGAACTCACTACCATATTTGCTTACACTTAGTGGCAGTGGATACAATCTCTTAAGAAAGAGGGGGCAGTTTCTCACTTCCTACTTGTGAATGAAACTAGATCGACGTTCAAGTAATTATACCTTCTCTTAATTCTATCCAAAGAGTAGGTATTTTTTTCCTCCAAGAAGCTTGGGAGGAAACTGCACTGATATTTACTTTAAAAGGAGAGGCAGATGTTACCAGTACTTCCTGGTATCCATGCTCTGCAGAAAAAATTTTGCTTTCAAAGCTAATAGAAGACTCTTCACTATGTACTCAGTTTCAGGTTTTTGAACTAATAAAGTAGGCATTTCATTACAAAATGCCAGTCATGCTTAGATTCATTGCTCCTAAGAAACTGGACATGCTTTGCATCATAGCTATTTTAGGGAAATCAAAGGTATGGGAAGTAACAGGTTTGTTTAATCACTGGCTCAACAACGGCTGTTTCTCTCTCTTTTCCATCCTCTTTGAGTATGAAGTGTATCTTGGGATACTGGAAGCTGAATTCGCTGTATACCAGTTAAAAATTTTTAAGGGCAAAAAAAAAAAGAGTTCTGTATATAAATGAAATTCCCAGATGAGGAGCAGCTGTTATTTATGTTGAATTTACGTTGCTTCGGCAACTTCAACCATATATTTTTATCTCATTTAATTACAGTTTTGAAAATAAAACCATCATCAAATATACATGCAAGCTATGTGTGTATTCATCATCTATTTAGATTTTGCAATGGGTGCTGTTTCCCTGTTCTCATTTTCACAAAGAAGAATCAGAGATAAGGCTGCAGTGTGTTAAACCTGTCAATTCTTAGAAATGCCATTGCTCATGC
>NW_012105642.1:1479792-1492799 GCF_000951045.1 Mandrillus leucophaeus | reverse complement strand
GTGATATATCATACAATTATCTTTTCTTCATCTAGTGTAATAATTTTATAACTGATAGACTTATGATCATTATAGCTTTGACGGAAAGAAATATGATTCTTCACTTTGAATTTTACTTTATAGCCTTTATTCCTCCCCAATGAAAATTAAAATTAGCAGGTTGTAATTCATTGTACCAATCTTCTTAATAAACAGGCACCTTAGAAGGCAAATCAGACACATTCAAGTAACACCAGAATGAATATTCTCTGAAGAAAATGCTGAAAAGTTATGCATCAAGAGGCCATGATAAAGTCAGTAATCTACAGAAAAAGCCTTGGAAACGTATTACTAAATGGAGACGTAAGGGCCACAGATCATGATCAAACCCCAGAGACTACAAATCTGTGAGCCATAAAATTGGTCATGAAAAACCCTGCTTCAAAGTGAAAGAAATCTCTTCATCTCAAACTTTTTCATTCAATTTCTTTTCTTTTTATTAACCTTTCAGGAATATAAACCTAGGCAGTGAACTCACTACCATATTTGCTTACACTTAGTGGCAGTGGATACAATCTCTTAAGAAAGAGGGGGCAGTTTCTCACTTCCTACTTGTGAATGAAACTAGATCGACGTTCAAGTAATTATACCTTCTCTTAATTCTATCCAAAGAGTAGGTATTTTTTTCCTCCAAGAAGCTTGGGAGGAAACTGCACTGATATTTACTTTAAAAGGAGAGGCAGATGTTACCAGTACTTCCTGGTATCCATGCTCTGCAGAAAAAATTTTGCTTTCAAAGCTAATAGAAGACTCTTCACTATGTACTCAGTTTCAGGTTTTTGAACTAATAAAGTAGGCATTTCATTACAAAATGCCAGTCATGCTTAGATTCATTGCTCCTAAGAAACTGGACATGCTTTGCATCATAGCTATTTTAGGGAAATCAAAGGTATGGGAAGTAACAGGTTTGTTTAATCACTGGCTCAACAACGGCTGTTTCTCTCTCTTTTCCATCCTCTTTGAGTATGAAGTGTATCTTGGGATACTGGAAGCTGAATTCGCTGTATACCAGTTAAAAATTTTTAAGGGCAAAAAAAAAAAGAGTTCTGTATATAAATGAAATTCCCAGATGAGGAGCAGCTGTTATTTATGTTGAATTTACGTTGCTTCGGCAACTTCAACCATATATTTTTATCTCATTTAATTACAGTTTTGAAAATAAAACCATCATCAAATATACATGCAAGCTATGTGTGTATTCATCATCTATTTAGATTTTGCAATGGGTGCTGTTTCCCTGTTCTCATTTTCACAAAGAAGAATCAGAGATAAGGCTGCAGTGTGTTAAACCTGTCAATTCTTAGAAATGCCATTGCTCATGCCCCTTGCTCTTAAGTGCACTTTGTGGTAGTTAAGAACCAATATTCATTCATTCAATACCTACAATATGCCTACTATTGGCACCTATCATAATGCCAGCCACTGTTTTAGATACTGGGGATACATCACTGACAACACAAAACAAAGCAAAATCTCTCTTCTCAAAGAGCTTAATGTGGGTAAGAGATGACAAACTAAATACATAAATCACACACAGTGTCGTTGATGCGCACTACAGAAAAATAAGCTAGGGAAACTGGACAGGGGATGTTAATATGAAAATGTGAAAAGAAGAAGTAATATAAAGTAGAACCTTTCTGCTTTCCATCCTACTTCTAAGTGCGGGAGGATAAATCACTCCCCCCTTTGCCAACTCAGCTCTCGTCCCCCACCGAGGCTGCCAAGAAGGGCGCAGAGTAGTGCCAAGTGACACAGCAGTCCTGATTTAGTTTGGTACTTTCTTATTTATAACTGATGGGGAAGTCATCTTAGTTCATGTAACACCTGAGGAAACTAATAAATAAGCATTTTCACCTTATATCTAAAAGTTAAAATCAGCTCCCTAGCAAAACAAAACTTCTCAGCTGCTGAAGAAGTGGGAGAAACTGAGGAGACATGTGAAATACACACTGATTTGCTAAGAGAAGACAATTAACAAACTAGCATGGTGATCATCTGTGTCAGCAATGGATGGTTACTGTTTTCTGCCTCCGAAATCCTATGAAGTCAGAGGATTTCAGTTAGGAAGATCTTCCCATCCTTTGTGCAGCCTGACACCCCTCCTTTCTTCAATATTACTTGTGGTGCCATGTGTGGAAGATGTTGTGAGGAATACGAAGACCAACATGGTCCCTGACCTCAAGACGTTTACAATCCAGATATGATAGGCACATCCATGGCTCTACTGTAAGGTATAAAGAAAGTATGTAGAGCATTGCTGTAAAAGTGTGTAGAGTAAATGCTGTAGAGTATTAGAAAGTGCCATGAGAGTAGAAAAAACAGTCTACTTTTTGCTGGCGGTGATCACCCAATCAACATTGCATCTTCACAGACTGCGGACCCAGAACAATGAGGATAAAGGGACTTGAGTTTTCGGTTTAGTTCTGGGATAAAAACCTGGCCAATTTCCCCCCTTTGGCATCCACGACCTGGTTCCTCTCAATCTCCACCTCGGCCCTGCTCACTGTCCCACTGTTTCTTGTTGTTTTTTTTTGTTTTGTTTTGTTTTTTTGAGAGAGTCTCGCGCTGTCACCCAGGCTGGAGTGCAGTGGCGCGATCTCGGCTCACTGCAAGCTCCGCCTCTCCGCTTCACGCCATTCTCCTGCCTCAGCCTCCCGAGTAGCTGGGACTACAGGCGCCCGCCACCTCGCCCGGCTAGTTTTTTTTTTTGTATTTTTAGTAGAGACGAGGTTTCACCGTGTTGGCCAGAATGGTCTCGGTCTCCTGACCTCGTGATCTGCCCCCCTCGGCCTCCCAAAGTGCTGGGATTACAGGCGTGAGCCACCACACCCAGCCTACTGTCCCCATTGTTTTTAATGCAGGTCATTGTGCACAGACAGTGCCAAGGTACAGCCTCACCTCACCACAAGGCACAACTGGATTCTCATGAGAGCTCTGGCATCAAGTGAGTTCAAGAGAGTTACTCAAACCCAGACTTTATCAATATTGAGACTACTCATACTCTGGTTTTCAAAAATATGAGCCAAGCTAATATCCAGCTACATTCTCATTTTCCACATCAGAGCACTGGCCTGTCATCTTTCCATCTTCACAACATTGCTCCTGAGATCATTTTCTGTTCTGATTTCTTTGGGTTTGTCTTTGCCTTGCAACTTTAATAGTGCAGTTTTCGGCAACTGAATTGTAGCGCAACTCCAATTGCTCTTCTGTAACCAGAAACTTTACAGCTGCAAACCTCACGTGGCACTTGAATTTCCACAGGCTTCTTTAAAGATTGTAGACGAAGCCACAGTGATCAGGATGCTACACAGTGCAGCAACTGACGCTTTTTTTTCTTCTCTTTTTTGAGACTGAGTCTCGCTCTGTCGCCCAGGCTGGAGTGCAGTGGCTCCATCTCGGCTCACTGCAACCTCTGCCTCCGGGGTTCACGACTTTCTCCTGCCTCAGCCTCCCAAGTTGCTGGGACTACAGGCGCCTGCCACCGCGCCTGGATAATTTTTATATTTTTAGTAGAAATGGGGTTTCACCTTGTTAGCAGGATTTTTTTTTTTTTTGACAGAGTTTTGTTCTTGTTGCACAGGCTGGAGTACAATGGTGCAGTCTCGACTCACTGCAACCTCCGCCTCCCAGGTTCAAGCAATGCTCGTGCCTCAGCCTTCCAAGTAACTGGGATTACAAGCTCCTGCCACCAAGCCTGGCTAAATTTTTTGTATTTTCAGTAGAGATGGGGTTTCACCATGCTGGCCAGGCTGGTCTTGAACTCCTGACCTCAGGTGATCTGCCTGCCTCTGCCTCCCAAAGTGTTGGGATTACAGGTGTGAGCCACCATGCCCGGCCGATAAAGACATTTTTAAGTGTCCCTAAAATAGCCGGACATGGTGTTGTGTGCCTATAATTCCAGCTACTTGGGAGGCTGAGGCAGGAAGATTGCTTGAGTCCAGGAGTTTGCGACCAGCCTGGGTAACACAGAGAGACCTTGTCTCATGCTCAAAATATGTGGGTGTGGTTGGGTGAGCTAGTGAAGATATTACAGATCTCAGGTATCCTGGTCCTTAAGTGATAAGAGCAATGCTCACACCTTTCTTGCCTAGTTGGTTGTTAGCTAATTCAGCCACTTGTAGGTTGCAGTAAAAATAGTAGTATTTAGAACCAAGATTTACTGAGTGCTTCCTATGTGCTAGGCACATATCCTAAGTGTTTTTCACGTATTAACAATATATAAAATCGAATCCTCTGAACAATCCATAAAGTGGGTAATTTTATATTCCTTTTTATAGATAAGGAAACTGATGCCTTAACAGCAAAATAAATTGTTCAAGTACACATGGGTAGTAAATGATAATGCCAGAATGCTAACCCAGGCTGTCTTTCTCCAGATAAACTGATGGTTTTTCCTCATTCTAAATGTTTTATTGTGTGACATACTAGGCAAACAAAGAAAACAAATAATGTTTATGCAGAGTTATAAGAATACTAAAGTGCACACCTGTGATCCTAACACCCAGTGTAACAAATGAAGCACTGCCAGTAATGTTGAAACCTCTGTGTATTCCTCCCTGACTGTACCCCCACTGCTGATTATTTTGTTTATCATATGTTTCTTCCTTATGGTTTTATCACACATATATGTGTGTGCGTTTGTGTGTGTGTGTGTGTGTGTGTGTCTGTGTGTATGCAGACACATGCACAAATATATATATCCCTAAATAATGTATTGTTTGGCCTTGAAAGTAATTTGTACTTCATAAAAATGGAATTGTACTATGTATTCCTCTAAACTTGCTATTTTTACTCAACATTATTCCTTTGAGTCTTAGTCTCAATGGGTGTAGCTGTGGTTCATTCATTTTCATTGTGTGGTAATGGTTCTTTATAAGAATTTACTGCCAGGCTCAGTGGCTCTCACCTGTAATCCCAGCACTTTGGGAGGCCAAAGCAGGTGGATCACCTGAGGTCAGGAGTTCGAGACCAACCTGGCCAACACGGTGAAACCCTGTCTCTACTGAAAAATACAAAAAATTAGCCAGGTGTGGTGGCAGGCGCCAGTAATCCCAGCTTCTCCAGAGCCTGAGGCAGAAGAATCACTTGAACCCAGGAGGCGGAGGTTTCAGTGAGCCAAGATTGCACCTCTGTGTCAGAAAGAAAAAAAAAAAAAATTCCACAGCTAATATAGTTAATATATTATTTCCACTGTCCATCAATAGTTCTTTTCCCACTTACTTGCTATTATAAACTAAACTGGTATAAAAGGCCTGTGTCTTGCACATATTTTCAAGAATTTCTTTGGTTTAGAGTGTGTATATTTAAGAGTATAAAATACAAGTTTAGATTTATAAGTTCGCAAGGTATTTATACAATCTGTTTTCTAAAATAGTTGGGACAATTTCAATCTTGTCTCCCTAAATAAGAATTCCTGTTGTTCCTCAACAACACTTATTATTTTAGTTTATGTCAATCTGGTGTCTGAAATGATAATTCATGATTTCTAATTTGCATCCCTTTGATGATTAATAAAGCTGGTTTTTCATATATTTATGGGCCATTCACATTTCATCATTCTGAAAATGCCAGTTCATATCATTTACCCAGTTATATAAAAGATTTTTATTTTTCTTACTGACTCATTGGAGTTCTTTATTTACTTGGGAACCTTTATTTGTTACATTTTTACAAATGTCTTCTCCTACTATATCTCTGTCTTTTTCATTCTCTGGTATTCTTTGATAAATGACAGTCCTATGAATTCATCAGTCTTTTCTTTAAGGCTAACATTCATAATTTCTTACTTAAGAAACTCATCTTTATCTTGAAGTCATAAAGATATTCGCCTACATTTTTTTTTCCTAAAAGTATTAAAGTTTTGTGTTCTCATTTAAGTCAAGTCATTTACATCAGTTTGTGTTCTCAATTGGTTTCAGCCACAGCACCATACTGCTGGGTGTCTACAGTCAATTCGCATTGCTGGCAGTAGCTATGTTCTCAGCAAAGTTGCCCCAGGCACTGAATTAGTGACTACTAAACAATAGGGGAAATACAGGGTTAGGTTTCTGCGAGTCTCTGGTCACACCATTTTCATCAACCAATCAATACATAACCTTGCTTTACTTGTTTCTATTTGGAGACATGGTATTTAATATATAATGCTGACTCATTAACATTGAATTCGTGGTCTGAAAGAAGCTCATCTGACACGTATTTTTTCTGTGAGGCACAACTTTCTTGTGCTTATGAACACTAGACAGCACCTCAGTGCTATTCCCTTGGGCTATTTTAAACAGTGAAATCACCAACAAAAAAGCACAAAAATGCAAACAACGTGCCACTAAATAGACAGCAAAAAGCACACTTGTTTATACACCCAGAGCTAAAACAAGAAGGCAGAGTGTCACTTTGTTCAACCTCAGCTGGGAAAATAAGTGTTGGGTGACTTAAATATTTTGCTGCTCTTCATATGTCCACAAATGACCACAAAGGCTCCAAAAGTATTGATGTGCGGGTTACCAATAGATTTCAGGGATGGGCACTTGGTGGGCACTGGATAAATGTTACTGTTAAATATATTGTCTTAGCCCATGCTTCAGGTATAAAAATGATTATGAAAAAGATGATAATGATAGTAACAATAATAATTTAAAATGGTAATAATGGCAAGAACAAAATTAGAAGTAGTGGTAATAATAAGAGTAGCAGCAATCAGACCAATAATGATATGTTTCCTTATATTTTTAGAGTACTTATGTTTAGCAAATAGAGAAAACTACAACATTTTTACTAATAACTCATTTGATTATGAAAACATCTCGGTAAGCAGACATGGATGGCATTAAGTATAAACTTTAATTGTAGAAGATATTTGAAACTCAGAAAAGTTAAGAGGTTTGCTTGGAGTTAAACCTCTAATAAGTAAATTGTCTAGGACCAGAATAAAAAACACTTTCAGGGGAGACTACAACCTCCTTGAGGGCAAAAATAACATCTCATATTTCCTAGGCTCCCAAAACCTACCTCAGTGCCTGACAGAGTGGACATGCCATGAAATTTTATTCTTAATCATGACAATGATACAAGCAATGCTATATTGGATTGAAGAGCAGAAGCATGCTGTTTTAAAACAGGGACCCATGTTTTAATAATGCTTTATTTTTCTCCCCAGAACATCTTCATTATTTTACTAAGATTCATAATAGGGAAAAATTATCTTATGAAATTGACATACTGTGCCTACAGTGATATGCGAGGCTACAAAGATTCAACAACCTGGTTCAGCTGTGTTATTAATATTGCTCCTCTTGATTAGTGTTAATTGGAATATTTTAATTGATGCAATGTTTCACTGCTTTCGCAGCTTGAGTGAGTTGAAGTACAGAGAACAATTTTTCAATAATGAAAACTAACAAAAGTTACCCTGATCTTACTAAGTTCTATATGGAAATACTGTGACAAACAGACATCACAAATTCACTGAATAGAAAATGGGATAAAAACCAGATTCATTCATTCAATTCTCTTAACATATGTTCATAAAGCAGAGTCCAGATCCTGCTCTAAGGTCATGGAACACAACAATGAACAAAACAGACAAATACTCCTGCCCTTGTGGAAGTGCCCTTGTGGAGCTTACATCTGACCAGGTGAGGCAGGAAAATAATACCATGATAAAAAGTTAAACAGTGTGTTAGTGTGTTAGAAGGTCATGCAGTGGTAAGGGAAAAAACAGTAGAATCAGAGGGATTGAGAGCTGGGAGTAGGAAGGAAGGCTATAATTTTAAAAAATGGACTCAGGGTAAGTTTCAGCAAGTAGGTGACATTTGAGTAGAGACTTGAAGGTGGCAAGGGGTTTAGCCAGATGAATGTTTAGGGGAAAACATTCAGGTTGAAGAAAGGGCTCTTAAAGACAGGATTCTGAACATATTTGAGGAACATCGCAGAGTCAGTTTGGCTGGAACAGAATGAATAGGGGAGATACAAGTTAAGACATGGAGTCAGGGAGGTATTGGGACAGAGAGGGGTCCTCTATAAGATCTTTAGTTCCTAGTCTGAGTCAATATGGAAGCCACTGCAGGTTTCTGAACAGAGGAGTGACATGGTTTGACTTACAGTTTTCTAGTTATTCAACTTGATTCTCTTCAACCAGAATGATTGCTTATTACATGTCTGGCAGAGAACTAAGAAATGAAAGATGCAAAAATGAATTAAGATAAAGCTCCTGCCTCTGAAGAACTCCTCATCTTGTAGGAAGATGTGGACAATTACCAGATTCAAAACAGATAATAAGAACTTCAGTGGTATGTAAACAAAATGCTGTGAGATTACAAATAAGAAAGCAAATTATTTTCTTGCAGGATAAAAATAATAAGAAATTACATAACATGCAGTCTAGACCTGAGAAAAATTAAGATTTTAAGAGAAGAAAGAAGAAATAAATAGAATGTTAGGATAAAGAAGAACATGCACAAAGACAAAAAGGCATTAAAAATATGCAGTGTGGTATCCAAAGCAATCTACAGATTCAATGCAATTCCTATTAAAATACCAATGTCATTGCTCATAGAATTTTTCTAAATCTTAAAATTAATGTGGAACCAATAAAGCAACCTGTGGTACCTGAATAGCCAAAGCAATCTTATGCAAAAAAAAAAAAAAAAAAGCAGGAGGCATCATATTACCCAACTTTAAATTCTACTACAAGGCTATCAGTAGCCAAAACAGCATGGTACTGGTATAAAAATAGACACATAGATCAAGAGACTAGAATAGATAACCCAGAAATAAAGCCACATACCTACAGCCAACTGAGGTTTGACAAAACTGACAAAAATATACCCTGGGGAAAGGATAACCTATTAAGTAAATGGTGCTGGGAAAACTGGATTGTCATATGCAAGAGAATGAAATTGGACCCCTATCTCTCACCATATACAAAAATAAACTCAAGCTATATTAAAGGCTTAATATTACCTATTATGTACCCATAAAAATTAAAACTTAAAATTTTTTCTAAAAATTACACGTGAAAAAGTTATGACCTTAAACTATAGAAGTTTGAGGCCAGCCTGGCAAACATGGCGAAACCCTGTCTCTCCTGAAAAATACAAAAATTAGCCTGGCATGGTGGCAGGTGCCTGTAGTCCCAGCTGCTTGGGAGGCTGAGGGAGAAGAATCGCTTGAACCCGGGAGGCAGAGGTTGCAGTGAGCCGAGATTGTGCCAGCCTGGGTGACAGAGCGAGACTCCATCTCAAAGAAAAAAAAAAAGACCTGAAACTATAAAAACACTAGAAGAAAACCTAGGAAAACTCTTGTGGACATTGGCCTATGCAAACAATTCATGACTAAGATCTCAAAAGCAAATGCAACAAAAACCAAAATAGACACATGAAACTTAATTTAAAAGTTTCTGCACCGCCAAAGAAATAATCAGCAGAATGAATAGACAATCTGAAGAATAGAAGGAAATCCTGCAAACTATGCATCCAACAAGGAACTAATATCCAGAATCTTCAAGGAGCTTAACCCAACAACAACAACAAAAACCTATATAACCCTAATAAAAGGCAAAGGACACAAACAGACATTTTTCAAAAGAAGGCATACAAATGGCCAATAAGTATATGAAAAGATGTTCAACATCACTAATCATCAGAGAAAAGGAAGTTAAAATTATAGTGAGATATCATCTCACAACCAGTCAGAATGACTACTATTAAAAAGTCAAAAAATAGTACGTTGGTGAGGATGCAGAGAAAGGGAACATCTATATACCATTGGTAGGAGTGTAAATTAGTACAATTCTATGGAAAACAGTATAGAGATTTCTCAAAGAACTGAAAATAGAACTACCATTTGATCAAGCAATCCCACTACTGGGTATATAATCAAAGGAAAAGAAATCATTATATCAAAAAGATACCAGCTGGGTGCGGTGGCTAACACCTGTAATCCCAGCACTTTGGGAGGTTGAAGTGGGTGCAGTACTTGAGCTCAGGAGTTTGAGACCAGTCTGGGCAACATGGCAAGGCCCCATCTCTACTAAAAATACAAAAAAACAGCCGAGTGTTTTGGTGCATGCCTGTGGTCCCAGCTACTTGGGAGGTTGAGGTGGGAAGATCACTTGAGTGCAGCAGGCAGAGGTTTCAGTGAGCTGAGATCACACAACTCTACTCCACCCTGGGTGACAGAGTGACACCCTGTCTCAAAAAAAAAAAAAAAAAAAAAAAAGAAAAAGATACTTGCATTCACATATTTATAGTAGCCCTATTCATAATAGCAAAGATAAGGAATCAACCTAAAAGTCTATCAACAGATGATTGGATAAAGAAAATGGGAGACAGATACACAGACAGATAGATAGACAGAGATAGATATATGTGTGTGTATATAGTGTGTATGTATATATACACACTATATAAACATACACACACACACAATGGAATACTACTCAGCCATAAAAAAAGAATAAAATCTTGTCTTTTGTAGCAACATCGATGGAACTGGAGGCCATTATCTTAAGAGAAATAACCCACAAGCAGAAAGTCAAATACCACATGCTGTCAAGTGAGAGCTAAAATGTGTGTACATATCAACATAGAGTGTGAAATAATAGACACTGGAGACTTGGAAGAGTGGGAGGGTGGGAGGGTTTGAGGGATAAAAAAAAAAAAAACTTAATGGGTACAATGCACATTATTTAGATGATGGTTATACTACAATCCCAGACTTCATCACTACAGGATATATCCATGAAACAAAATGGCACTTTTACCTTCTAAATTTATGCCAAGAAAAAATACTCAGTGTGGTCATCAAACAGTAGTAAGGTGTCTGCACAAAAATAAAAGACATGAAGCAAGAAATGTGAGTAAGGGTCATAGTGTAACAGACACTGTTAACACTCTAGATTTTTACTTTTTCTTCCACAGAATAATCTTACTAAACAGGAATGCCTTAAAAACATTTTATGATTAAGTTGTGAAAGATTAAAAACTATATTGACTTCTTGGAGATTCAGTTCATTCTGGAGAAAAAAACTGCAGTAAAGGGACTTGTTTAACTTTAATCTAACATTTCATTTGGGCACTGAACTCCTTGGAGCTCTTTTTTTTTTTGAGGCGGAGTTTCACTCTTGTTGCCCAGGCTGGAGTGCAATGGTGTGATCTCAGCTCACTGCAACCTCTGCCTCCCAGGTTTAAGAGATTCACCTGCCTCAGCCTCCCGAATAGCTGGGATTACAGGCGCCCACTACCACACCTGGCTAATTTTTGCATTTTTAGTAGAGACGGGGTTTCACCATGTTGACCAGGTTGGTCTCAAACTCCTGACCTAGATAATCTACCTGGCTTAGCCTCCCAAAATGTTGGGATTACAGGTGTAAGCCACCACTCCCAGTGTAGCTTTTTAAATTAACATTCTGGGCTGGGAGTGGTGGTTCACGCCTGTAATCCCAGTGTTTTGGGAGGCTGAGGCAGGAGGATAGCTTGAGGTCTGGAATTCAAGACCAGCCTGGACAACATAGTGACACTCTGACTTTACAAAAAATTAAAAAATTAGTTGGGCATGGTGGTGCACACCTATGGTTCTAACTACCTAGGAGGCTGAGGCAGGAGGATCACTTGAGCCCAAGAGTTGTAGGCTGCAGTGAGCTTTGATCACGTCCCTGCCCTCTAGCCTGGGTGACAGAGCAAGATCCTATCTCTATGGAAACAACAACAATAACAAAACATTGGGCAGAAGCAGAATTCACCAGTTTGGGAATACTCTCATAAGCAACAAAGGCTATTGTAGGAACTTGAGTATGAAGTAGGGGTGGGGTATTGAGCAACATCATAGTATCTGGGTTTTGGAAAGTTAACTCTTAAGGAATGCTATAAAGTCAGGATGACTACTTTGAGAATACAGCAGTAGAATAGGATGAAGCTAAAAATAAATGCAAACTTTGTTGTCACCTTTCCCTTAATCTCTCTTCAAGAAAATTTTAAAGAATACCCGATCTTATGTAAGGACTTAAGCAATTAACATTTCTTCTGATAAGTCTCAAAGAAAAATGCTAAAACACAATGTGAACTGGTAATGTGTATTCATCTTTATTCAGAACAGTGGTACTAGCCTAAATTAGATTTCATTGAATTAATGTAGCAGTGAGAAAACTTGGGAGTATATTTAGCTTGTGTATTAAGTACGGGTTTTATTTTTAGATTCTAGCTTTTCATTTTTTTTCTCAGAGAAATAAGGGCACATTAAAAACCATACTATAGAATTAAAAGGAATATTGAAAAGTGAATTTAATCAAGCGATATTTTTAGATTAGGGTATGCCAAAAGATTCTGCTTGCTTGCCTTGAAAAAACTTCAAATACATGTCATGCCATACTGATGAGTGCTTCAACTTTTCACACTTTGGTTTCCAAAAAACCTTCAAATATAATCCTTTAAGAAACATCTCCCAATAATTCAATTTTAGTAAGAACTGAAATGATGAAAGAAGGTAAAAGCTACCAACTTCAGTTGGTATAAGTTACAGCGTAGCTTGTTTAAGTCCCTATTTTTGTTCCAAAACCAAGTATTTAACCTAATTAAGATGCAGTTGGATTTAATTTAAAAGAAAACAACAAAGACAACCTTAACCTTTACATCTTATGGGTCAAGAAAGTCCCAATCAACAATTCTCTAGTGAGAATAAAAAATCCTGTTATTTTCTTCAGATATTTCTGTGATTAATAAACTAAGTCTAAGAAAGAGTTATTTATACTTTCTGCAATCATGAACACATAAACATTAGGTGTAGAAGATTACTCACAATCATATGTTATATATTTTTCTTTTTGCATTGATCACATGTACCTATATTGGATACAAGACAAATTTGAATCAAAAGATACCCACTTGTGGCCTGGTGCGGTGGCTCATGCCTACAATACCAGCACTTTGGGAGGCCGAAGCAGGCGGATCACGAGGTCAGGAGATCGAGGCGGATCA
>NW_012105642.1:1475698-1476562 GCF_000951045.1 Mandrillus leucophaeus | reverse complement strand
TGTGTGTACATATCAACATAGAGTGTGAAATAATAGACACTGGAGACTTGGAAGAGTGGGAGGGTGGGAGGGTTTGAGGGATAAAAAAAAAAAAAAAACTTAATGGGTACAATGCACATTATTTAGATGATGGTTATACTACAATCCCAGACTTCATCACTACAGGATATATCCATGAAACAAAATGGCACTTTTACCTTCTAAATTTATGCCAAGAAAAAATACTCAGTGTGGTCATCAAACAGTAGTAAGGTGTCTGCACAAAAATAAAAGACATGAAGCAAGAAATGTGAGTAAGGGTCATAGTGTAACAGACACTGTTAACACTCTAGATTTTTACTTTTTCTTCCACAGAATAATCTTACTAAACAGGAATGCCTTAAAAACATTTTATGATTAAGTTGTGAAAGATTAAAAACTATATTGACTTCTTGGAGATTCAGTTCATTCTGGAGAAAAAAACTGCAGTAAAGGGACTTGTTTAACTTTAATCTAACATTTCATTTGGGCACTGAACTCCTTGGAGCTCTTTTTTTTTTTGAGGCGGAGTTTCACTCTTGTTGCCCAGGCTGGAGTGCAATGGTGTGATCTCAGCTCACTGCAACCTCTGCCTCCCAGGTTTAAGAGATTCACCTGCCTCAGCCTCCCGAATAGCTGGGATTACAGGCGCCCACTACCACACCTGGCTAATTTTTGCATTTTTAGTAGAGACGGGGTTTCACCATGTTGACCAGGTTGGTCTCAAACTCCTGACCTAGATAATCTACCTGGCTTAGCCTCCCAAAATGTTGGGATTACAGGTGTAAGCCACCACTCCCAGTGTAGCTTTTTAAATTAACATTCTGGGCTGGGAGTGGTGGTTCA
>NW_012105642.1:1466306-1474132 GCF_000951045.1 Mandrillus leucophaeus | reverse complement strand
GACGTGGGCTGAAGATTTGAAGTGAGGGTCAGAGCTGGGAGAGAGACTCTAAAAAAAAAAAAAAAAAAAAAAAAAAAAGATACCCATTTGTTACTCTAATATAAGACTGCTAGGACTAAAAAAATGATGCTTCTCACCATTTAACAGAATAGATTATGGAGAGTCCTTTCCTCTGTGGGAATGTCATTGGAGTTGTGAGAAAAAGGTATTAGGAGCACACCAAATCCCAGTTACACAAGTTCCTTTCCACGTTTTTTGGAGAGAATAGAGAAGAATGTCAGATGAGAACGGAAAAACAATGGACATAGATGATGTCACTTTGCACCAGTCCCTAGAGAGAAGGGGATGGATGTTTGAACTAATGCCACCAGGAAAAGGTCAGAGCCTCTCAAGATCAGTGTCAGCCTGTCAGGTCCAATTTTGGTATTTAATCTGCCTAATTTAGATTATTTGCTCATGACTATGACACTTTAAAAATAGTAACTTTTTTTCAGGTTATTTAATCATTTAAATATTCCAGTGGGCTTGATAACTCTTATTAAAACTAGCAGACCATAATAAAACTTACAGAATGGAAATACGTATATTACACAGGAATCTTCTTAACCATGGACAGAGAATTATGGTATTTTAAAGTGTTATGCAATTAATGTTTGTCCCCTCCCCACCCCTCAAATTCTCTGTTAAAATCCTAACCCCAAAGTGTATTTGGAAGTAGGGCCATTGGTAAGTGATTAGATCACGAGCATGGAGCTCTCATGAATGGGATTAGTCCCCTTAATAGACCCCACAGAGCCCCGTTGCCCCTTCCGCCATGTGAGGGCACAGTGACAAGAAAGCAGTCTGTGAACCTGGAAGTAGGCCCTAACCAGGCATTGAATCTGCTTGTGTCTTGATTTAGTACTTCTCAGGCTCCATAACTGTAAGAAATATATTGCCTTTGTTTGTAAGCCCACAGTCAATGGCAGCTTACAGCAGCCTAAACAGAATTGAAGACGTAAGTTTTCAAAGGACTCAAGAGATGACTTATTTCTATCTCTAAAGGAAGTTGAAGCCTTGAGCTGTCGAGTGATATGCTGAACATGCCCTATTTGAGGTAGAGCCAGGGTTAGAACCCAATGGAAGAAGATATTTTCAATCTTCTTCCATTCCACCATCTTACACTATGTTAACAGTTAGTGCAAAGTTTGTTCTAAAACAGTGATTTTCCGTGAACAAAAAAGGGATTTATTATCAAGAGACTGGGAGTTACTATGTATTGTATCTCCTTTTTGGGACTACACAACATACATTACAGCATCAAAGACTTCCAGAAGTCTTTTAGAAAACAAAGATGTGAACTGTTAATTGTTGCTCTCTCTGAGAATCAGTGTCCTTCCTAAGCATACCCTGAGAACTGCTGCAGCAGAGCTTCCTGCCTGTAAGTTTTTTTCTACTGATGGATCGGGCACCAGACATTTTTTGCAGCTGTAGAAACATTTCTTTGACGACTTAATTATCTTTGTGGCTCAGAATCTGTAAAACATGGCACATGGTTTTCATTATTTGTTCCAAACTATTGAAGGAGATAAATGAACAGGAAAACATGCCTAACAGATATGGTGAATTTGAAACATGTTAAATTTCTGTATGCTGTAAACTTTATGCTACAAACGTCACCACCAACAAAAATATGCATGGCAGTACATGTTTTTATTTGGTATTTCCAACTAATCATAGCCTACTAGCAAAGTGGCAGGCAGTAGCTGGTCATTTTTCTCAGACACGAATTTGAGTGATTCATTCTTGAAGATTCATTCACAGGAATGGGTTACTACCTGAATGCTATGTGGGCCCTTTTTTTTAATGTCTCAGAATCTGAAGTTCCACATGATTTTGTTTTCTGCTCCTTATTGTGTAGTCAATAACTGTAATTAAGGCAAGAAATGGTTACCTTTTCTGTTATTTTTCCTAGATAGCATGGAATAAGGTAATACAGTACTGGTAGCAGCAGTGAGGTGACTGCAAAGTTCTGGAAATGTGGCTGTTGAAACAAATCATTTTTGGAAAATGCAATTAAGAAATGATACTACCAAAACATCCCTCAAATAGTAGTGATTAAGAACCGAAAAGAAAAATCACTGAGGTTCTTGATAGCTTCGATGCTTTCATTAAACCAATACTATGTCATATCTCATGAAGGCAATCATCAATAATTAAGGGACAAAAATCCAGTAAAACTCAAAGTTACTGGATTTGTTCTGTTATAGATGGAAATAAAGCAAATGGTTGTGAGTAAAATCTAGAAATGGAGAAACATTACTACATTACTAGTAGTAATAGCAAGGTCTTAAAACTTGTTTTTGGACCTCATCTGACAAGGTCTTACAGGTTAATAAAAAAGATTAATAGACTAGATGAATAGATAAGATGATCAACCAGTCTTCATATAGCTTTGGAGAAACAAGCAGAAGCGTGATAGGAATCGAGAGTGAAAAGTGTGACCTTTTTTTCCAGCAAGCAAACCTGTTTCTATTTAGGATGAAGCTAATTGTTAATTTTTTTTTCATTTGAACTCTGTCTTCCTGTTTTGAGTATTTTATACAAGGTTAGCTTTCTTCATTTCATTGCCTATAATGTGGAAATAATTCAGCAACTGAACTTGCAGCTCCTCAGCAACCATAATGAAAACAATAATACTTCCCCAAGGAGGTTACATGTCTCAGGTCATTGGTGGTGTGACAGAGATGTCCCTATCTTTTATGAAAGCTAAGCTCTGCTTTGCAAGTCTTCACTCACCAGAGGAATGTTCCCATAAACACTGGTATTTGAGAATGTATATTTTGAAAACGTGAAGTATAAAAATATCTTATATAAAATTTGAGGGATTTATTATTACTATACCCATTTTAAAACAGCCTAAACTAAGGATTTCTCTCTCCCACCCTATTCTCTCTCATAAGGGTGGGAAGATACTGAAGTTATAACAAAACACCCTTCATTATTAGAAGTGAGTGCTAAGTGAATGGAATTGGTTTTGACAGGTGTCTCTTAGCAAGACGGTTTCTGTAGCTGATTCTTCCTGAAGGACTTCCACATTCAGTGGAATAATGCTATCAAAAATCCGAGTGCATGTGTTAATTCAATCGGCTTTTACCACTCTTGCTTAGGAAGCTCACAACCAGAATTAGCACATATTCAGCATCAAATGAAAAGATGTGTGTACCAATCAGTTTTAGATACTTTAAAAACATCTCACTCAAAACTAAGAGTAACATTAATATTCAAGCAAATTAATGTTACTTCTGTCAAACTAGGAGGATCATGGATCTTGAAGGGATTCATCTGTGAAATAAAGATTACATATTAAGCCATTATCACCAAGATTGTTGTGTAGTGGGAATTCCTGTTATCTGCTTCAGACAGTATAACACTTATCATTGTAAAAACATCCAAATTAGAATCCTTGTCAGGAAAATATAGTGTAAAAATACAGTGTAAAAATATGGGCCAAATAAGGGCTCCCCAAAAGATATGTCCATGTCGTAAATGCTGGGATGCATGAGTGTGACTTTAATTAGGAAAAGGGACCTAGGCAGATATAAATAAGGTAAGGATTTTAAAATTTTACTTATTTATTTTAAGTTCAGGGGTACATGTGCAGGATGTGGAGGTTTGTTACATAGGTAAACGTGTGCCATGGTGGCTTGCTGCACCTATCAACCCATCTCATAGGAAGGTAAGGATCTTGAGATAAGGAGATCATCCTGGATTATCTAGGTGGGCCCTAAATCCGATGACAAGGGTTTCTAAGAGTAAGGCAGAGGGAGATTAGACAGACAGACAGAGGAGAAGGCAATATGAGGACAGAGGCAGAAATTGGGAAGATGTAGCCACGAGCTCAGGAATGCAAGGGCAGCTATCAGGAGTGGAAGATGCAAAGATTCTTCCCTAAAGCCCCTAGAGGCAGCGTATTCCTATTAAGTTTTGGGCATCTAGCCTCCAGAACTGTAAAAGAATGCATTTCTTTTGTTTCAAGCCACCAAATGTAGGGCAATTTATTATAGTAGCTGAGGAAACTAATATATCAGGTTTGTATTCTTCTTGTCCATGACCTTGGGTGAACTCTAACTTCATCTGTATAGACCTCAGTTTCTAAATCTTTTTTTTTTTTTGGAGACAGGATCTCACCCCATCACCCAGGTTGGAGTGCAGTGGCACAATCACAGGTCACTACAGCCTCGACCTGCTGGGCTCAGGTGATCCTGCCCCTTCAGCCTCCTGAGTAGCTGGGACTAGAGGCACATGCCACCATGCTCAGCTTTTTTTTTTTTTTTTTTTTGGTATTTTTTGTAGAGACAGGGTTTTGCCATGTTGCATAGGCTAGTCTGGAATTCCTGGGCTCAAGTGATCAGCCCGTCTTGGCTTCCCAAAGTCCTGGGATTACAGGTGTGAGCCACCACGCCCCGTCAGTTTCCTCATCTTTAAAAAGTGATTTCTGAACTAAAAAATAAAAATAACACCACCACCATTATTTGCAAAATTCTTTACAGTAATCCTGTGAGTTACATGATAAAACTCATTTTAATAATCTCAGAGAGGTCAAAATGTTGAAACTGAAATTTTGCTGACTCAAACCTTGGTCTGCCTTTGTTGTCTTCATCCGTCAACGCATACTATGTTTAAGACTCTGTAATTACTCTTGTGACACAGAGTTTACAGGCTAGCAGAGAATACAAGTATTAAATAAGCAACCAAATCCAAGCTCATTTGAATCTTATCTAAACAAAAGTAATAATATCTGTTAGGTCTGCAAAATGGTGATGGCAGATGCTGGTTATCATCAAATACTTATCTATTTTATGTGCAGGATTTGCGTAAACATAAGATGATTTTCCTTGTAACAGAAGCAAGTCAAGAAAATGCACAAGTTATGGATGGCAGAAAAAGATAGCTCATTGGTCATCCTCTGAACTGCTTTTACAGAAGGTGAATAGGTCTATGACAGACATCAAACTTGCCCTGCTACAACCAAAGCAGTTGGATAAATTCATGCAACACTCACAGAAAATAAAGTGATTTTCCTGGACTTAGGACTTGGTGGCTGATTTGCCTGGCATGTTAAACAGAAAGTTCTCAAGCAGAACATTGCACAGCAAGCTTGTCAGCTGGGGGTCCCAGTCACATCGAGCACATCTGCCTACTTAGGCCCTTACTTTGCTGTGCTTGACCGATTCTGCTCCTTTCCCTTCTGAGGAGCTTGTGAAACGACTATCCCTGAAGATCTTTCAGAAAAAAATAGCAAGCATCTGTCCTAGATGGCTGGGTCATTTACCTGATGGAAGGCAGCAAGCGGGCCCAGTGTATCTCTCGAGATCCACTATGGCTCAATGCCTTTCTCTCTCCAGTTCACTTCACCACAACTAATCCCTTTACATGGCCCCAAATGCAGAAGATGGAACCTGGTCCAGGTGAGGCAGTAGCACTCAGAAGATGAAGATCTAACGAACTCAGGTTTGAATTCTAACTTCACCACTTAACGGTGTGACTCCATCTAAATTACTTTCCTTGACTTCATCTTGGTCTTCTCATTTTAAAAAGATATAATAATTTTTCCCCTAAATAAGAAGTGAAATTATGCTTATAAATCGTGTAACCTGGCATGTGGTAAATGCAAAGCACTAAATGGCAATTGCTGCTATTATTATAATCATCATTATTATTAATTGTACCTTCTCAAAGAAAGAGCTACTTTACTTGGATACTCTACTAAATGGCTAAACACCATAAGCATTTTTTCTAGTCTGTTGTAACCAGAATTAAGGGCCAGTACCAAACAATGGAAAACTTTACCCTTAATTTTGCAATCAGATATATACTTTTCCAAGTCTCCTCTAATTTAGCTTTTTATTTTCTTAAAAAAAAAAAATCTCTACATTGTTCTTTGGGTTACCCTCTATTTTCTACCAAAATAAATTCGAGGCCAGGCATGATGGCTCACGCCTGCAATCACAGCACTTTGGGAGGCCAAGGCAGATGGATCACTTGAGGTCAGGAGTTTCAGACCAGCCTGGCCAACATGGTGAAATTCCATCTACTAAAAATACAAAAAATCACTGGGCATGGTGGCGCAAGCCTGTAATCCTAGCTACTCAGGAGGCTGAGACAGAAGAATCGCTTGAACCCTGGAGGCGGAGGTTGCAGTGAGCTGAGATCATGCCACTGCACTCCAGCCTGGGCAACAGAGCAAGACATTGTCTCAAAAGAAAAAAAGAAATCTGAGTTGCATCCACTTTGGCAACTAGGTCAGGGCTAAGCCTTCTCAGGCATGGCAATTTCCTAATAATGAGGGTGCATAATAATAACTAAACATAATTCCACACTTTACATGTGTCATATCTTCAATTCTTGCAAGTGCCCCATGGATTAGGAATTACTGTTTTACAGATGAGAAAACAGATTCAGAGTAAAGGACCTTCCCAGAGACACACAGGTAATAGAAGAAGTCAAAATTTCAACCTCCACAATCTGGTTCTAGAGACCAGTATCTAATTTACTACGCCTATTTTGAATGGACAGGCAAATTCCTAGGGCTCCCGAGTTCATTTCATTAAGACTAAATGAATGCAGCATCTACATGGTAAAGATCCACCTGATTATGTAGTAGAGGAAATCCTCAAAGGCATAAAGAGAAAATAAAATAAAGGGGAATCCTTAAAAGCATCAGGAGAAAAAAAAAAAAGGACAGATACAATCAGAACTTTTTTTCTGTTTCTTAGAAGATCGATATGCTCATGTAGGTAGAGATCAAAGTCTTTGAGTGTTATATCTTTAAAAAAGAAAATTTTTCTTGTCATTTCTGACACAAATACAGAGGTTATCCTCTCCTGCAGGCCCTGGGATGCTAGCAGGGTTGCAGGGCTGGCTAGGGGGATTGGGTGATTCTAACAAAAGCTATTGAGCTATTGAGCTTAATTGTGTTTCCATTTAAGGGTTAGCATTCTAATGACTATTTTTTTAGAGCTCTGAGGATAAATGCTTTTCAATTTGACCTTTAGAATAGGAGTCTTTATGGGATTACAATTTAATTGGAAAAGAATTTAACAAGACAGTATATTTTTCTAAAGATTGTGGAGAATAATTAGCCAAATAATAGTATTAAAAAATTATCATATCGTAGATTCTTCTTTCATATGTCTTTTTAAAAGTTTGCTTTTGAACATCTTAATTCAGTAAGAATGTTGTGAATGGGCAGCTGTGTCATTTGAGAGATCAATTATTTCTATCTCCAAATTCTATTTTATCATGATAGTATGAGGTAATACATGTTCCATCAGCTTATATTCCACTGGGTTAAATAATTCCAAATTATATCGCACAGTGAAATGAGTGGGTGTCTGCAAAATGGAAGGCCACAGTACACAGAAGACAATTCACATTTCAAAACTCCATTTCCCTTGCGTGCCTCAATTACTTCTCTCTTCCCAAATGCCCACTTGAAATTAATGCTTAGAACTATGCCTGGTACATGGTAAGTACCCAATACACATTAGGTATTTCTGTTATGATGATGACTTGACGGTATATAGTTGTTACTCCTATTATTACATTATATATTATTAATAATACTATAGGCTGAACACAGTAATCCCAGCACTTTGGGAGACTGAGGTGGGCAGATCATTTGAGGTCAGAAGTTTGAAACCAGCCTGGCCAACATGGTGAAACCTCGTCTCTACTAAAAATACAAAAAAATTAGACGGGCGTGGTAGCAGGCGCCTGTAGTCCAAGCTACTCGGGAGGCTGAGGCAGGAGAATGGCGTGAACCCGGGAGGCGGAGCTTGCAG
>NW_012105642.1:1445641-1466256 GCF_000951045.1 Mandrillus leucophaeus | reverse complement strand
CAAAGTCTTTGAGTGTTATATCTTTAAAAAAGAAAATTTTTCTTGTCATTTCTGACACAAATACAGAGGTTATCCTCTCCTGCAGGCCCTGGGATCTGTCTCTTATACACATCTAGATGTGTATAAGAGACAGGTTCAGGAGGCAGAAGCAGGAGAATCGCTTGAATCCGGGAGGCGGAGGTTGCAGTGAGGCAAGATCACACCACTGCACTCCAGCCTGGGCTGAACAGAGCAAGACCCTGCCTCAGAAAAAAAACAAAACAAAAAACCCCACAAAACAATATGGCAGGACTGTATGATAAGTACACTTGTGCATGAGCTAACCTAATGAACCAACCAAGTGTGCTATTGCATCCTCATTTTACAGATGATGAAAAAGACTCAGAGAAGTTAAATAACGTGCCTGTGGTTAAATGGTAAATGGCTGGTAAGTGACCTAGACTAAATCTGAATGCAGGGAATCCAATTCCAGAAAATGCAATTCAATCATTACAGGATTCTTCTTTCTCTATTATTACCTTGTAAAAAGTTCAGACATTGATGAAATAAACACTATGGCTTTTATAGCAATAATTCCTGTATGTAATGATCACTGTATATCTCCTTGGTTTACTCCTTAAGTGGTAAACTAATTTTTTATGTTTATTTTATGTTTATTTTATTTTATTTATTTATTTTTAATAATGCCTTTTATGTTTATTTTATTTTATTTATTTATTTTTTGAGATGCAGTCTCGCTCTGTTGCCCAGACTGGTGTGCGGTGGCACAATCTCGGCTCACTGCAACCTCCACCTCCTGGGCTCAAGCAATTCTCCTGCCTCAGCCTCCCAAGTAGCTGGGACTACAGGTGCCCGCCATCACTCCTGGCTATTTTTGTATTTTTAATAGAGACAGAGTTTCCCCATATTGGCCAGGCTGGTCTTGAAGTCCTGACCTCAGGTGATCTGCCCACCTCGGCCTCCTAAAGTGCTGGGTTTACAAGTATGAGCCACCATGCCTGGCCCAGATGCCTTTTAAAATAATCTTGGCAATAATTTACATAACAAATCAAATAGTTGATTTTTTTTTTTTTTTTTTTTTTGAGATGGAGTCTCATGCTGTCACCTAGGCTGGAGTGCAGTGGCACAATCTCGGATCACCGCAAGCTTCGCCTCCCAGGTTCACGCCATTCTCCTGCCTCAGCCTCCTGAGTAGCTGGGAAGACAGGTACCTGCCACCACGCCCAGCTAATTTTTTGTATTTTTAGTAAAGATAGGTTTCACTGTGTTAGCCAGGATGGTCCCAATCTCCTGACGTTGTGATCCACCTGCCTCTGCCTCCGAAAGTGCTAAGATTACAGTCGTGAACCACCGCGCCGGGCCGATTTTCTTAAAATATCTTGAAGTTTTTGTTATTCCTCTTAACTATCAAGATCAAACTGTATGTTCACAGCATGAATCAACTATACCAATTTCTAACCCAGTTTTTGCATGAATGAGTGCCAAGAAACAATAGTTGAAATAAAAAATAGAACCATTTGAATAAATTACTGAGGTTACTTACTGTATTAAAGGTTAATATTTTATTTTTGGCCTCAAGAGTGACAATCAGATTTCACTCTCCTGAACAGCTGCTCTCCCTGACCTGTGATGGTGGTCACTATATAATTCAATTGCACTTCACAGAAATGGATCTAATAATTTTTAAATACAGAAAATCATGACCAAAACATTTTTTTCTTGAAGCTGAGCCACTCTTGGCTCCAGCAGAAACTTTTTTAAAAAAATTTCCAGAAGATAATGACTTTTAAAATGATAGATATGGGTTTTGATAATTACCAATACTTTTCATCATTATTTCAGGTAATCAGGAGGTGGTGGTGAGGGGTGGGAATCACTTTCTTGTCTCTCAGTCTAAACTCAAATTGAAATGGGGTAATTTCCTTGATCCCTTCACAGGACTTGTGAAGGGGCAGCTTGCTTATTCAGCCCACAGATCTTAACCCCTTGAGGGAGGGGGAACATGCAGGTAATCAGGTGCAGAGGCTGGGACAAGCACTTCTGGGCAGCTGGCAGGAGCAGAACTCTGTGCAGAACCGCTGTAGTATCTAGGGGTTGCCTGTGGCCCCTGGAGCCCCAGAAGGTATGTGTTACAGTGTGCTCTTTTAGCTTTGCTGTCCATGGACAGCTTAAGTGTTAAACAACTGAGTGGAGGGTCAGTCTGACAGCCTCTTGCACCCGCACCCGGGTCCTTGTCCAGCATCCAGGAGGAATGAGGTAACACAAACAAACTGGAGGGTGGTGAATGTGGAGGCTTTCATTGCCAATGAAAGTGGCTCCCAGCAGGAAGCGGGGGCTGGAAAGGGGATGGAGGACGAGGGTGGTCTTCCCCTGGAGTGTGGGTGCCAAACTCCTTTCTAACCATCCCCAGCCCGCATCCTCTCTGTAGTCTCCGATGTCCAGCTGGTTCTTCACCTCTCAATATTCAGACACCTCTTCTCTCCTCTGCCATGCCTCTCTGCTCTGCCAGTGCGGTCTGGGGTTTTTACAGGTACAGGATGCGGGGGCAGGGTGGGCCAGGGTGGTTCTGGAAAAGGCAACATTTGGGTGGGAAAACAGGAAGACATGTTCTCACTTTGGGCCATGGGTCCAGGCTTCAGGGTGTGGCCCTCACCAGGGACTGCCCTTCTACCCAGTATTTCCCTGCCTCCTGTCCATATCAGAATATCCACTTCAGCAGAGCCACCACATGGGGTGGCAGCACAAATTATGCAATGTAATCCTGCCATTTGAGAGGTTTTCCTGACCACTCCTTGTCGAGTTTCCTTCCAGTTCCCATCGATCACAAAACCAGCTGTATTTTCACCGTAACTTGTTTGCTTTATACATTTGTGATTATTAATTTTATATGTTAATTTGACTGGGCCAAGGAGTGCAAAGCTTAAACATTATTTCTGGATGTGTCGTAAGGGTGTTTCCAGCTGAGATCAGCATTGCAATCAGTGGACTCAGCAAGGTACACTGCCCCCGAACTATGCGGCTGGCATCATTCAATCCACTGAAGGCCTGAGCAGAACAAAAGAAAGAGGAAGAGGAATTCATTCCTTTTGCTTCCTGCCTGCCTACTGAACTCAGATATTGCTCTTCTCCTGCCCATGGCCTGGAATTTACACTATCAGCACCCCTGGTTCTCAAGCATTCAGTCTTGGACTGGAATTATACCACCAGCTTTCCTAGGTTTCTACCTTGCAGGCAGAAGGTCATGGGACTTCATGCTCCATAATCATGTAAGCCAATTCATCATATTAAATCTCTCTCTCTCTCTCTATATATATATATAATATATATGTGTGTGTGTGTGCACGCATGTACAAATGTGTATTTATATACAAATAGAACACATGTACGTGCCCATGTCTTTGACTAGAAGAATGAATAAATAAGACTCTAGGGGGTTATGGTGTCCAGGACCAAGTAAGCCAAGTTTTGAGAGTATATCCAAGCAGGAACTACTCAAGTGTAATCACCCAGGAACTCAAAAAGAAAGAACTCATTGGTTTAAAATCTTATCTATACTCATACCAGCACTTATGTCTGTAGGAGAAAGGGAACTAGTGCTTATTGAATACCTTCTATGAGCCATAGTATTAAATTCTTAAAACCATCTGGTCAGGTGAGTCATATTATCTCTTCTATCAGAGGGGGAAATGAAGTTCAGAGAGATTAAATACTTGCTTAAAGTGAGATGGCTGTCAGGTGGCAAGTACAGCTGGGATTTTAATCCAGCAATGTCGGCTACCAAAATTCTGCTTTTTCTAGGTCACTGTAGTGCTCCCACGTTATTTCTCCCTGCCTAATTGCTTTTTCTCAGTGAAAATATTGCTGGGTTTTGGCTGGGTTCAGATCCTATTTCTCATGGCATCATCTCAATTTTGACATATTGTACCAATATGATTCAGCCCCAAAAGAGTTATTTTAATTAAGTCACATATATTAATGGTATAGCACACCTAGAAGGGATCTTAAAAACGATCAAGTTATTCAACCTCATTTATTTTGCAGATAAAAAGAATGAAGAGCAGGATGGTTACATGCCCTGCCCTTCTTTATGCATAAAGATCAACGAAGACAGCAGGAGTTGAACTTCTTTCCTTCCTTGGGGGGTTAAATGGATTGCTTAAGTTATAACCCATCCTTGCAGTCTGGGTCAATTTACTAGTACATATTTGATAAATGTTACCTGTAAAATGACTCCTAGAATCCAGCATGGAAGATTCCTTAGTGGTCACAAAATCATAAATGCACCAGAATGAGAACCAAAACATTTAGACGTCAGCTTAAAGCCATTTTGCTAAGGGCAAGCTGAGCCTGAAATGCAAACCACTTAACTTTCAGCTTGATGTTCTTTCAGTGCTGAAAAGAACTGCAGTCATCACATGATTTTTCTTTCCTTAGTTTGGTTTTATAAGCGTCAGAGTACGGTCTAAGTGTGAATATTATTTCTACCACTTCTTAGTTGTATGACTTCAGTCAAAGACCTTAACTTCTCTAAAACCCAGTTTCCTCATCTGAAAAAAGGGTCTAATTATATTTTCCCTGTATTGTGTTTTGAAGATCAAATGTATGTGGAAGTGTGCAATGAACAAAGTTGAGTTTATCAGCCCAAAATGTGTTGTGCTTGCCTAGCATAATGATTAAATTGTTTTCAAAACAGTATAGGTGGTAAGGGAGAGCACATGAGCTCCAGTCTGCCATAATATCCACCTGTCTCTTTTGGCCTTGTATCCATTCCCTGTTCACGCATTCATGTTACATACCCAGTCCCCACACACGTTTGAGTTTCTCTTTCCTGAAAGAATAATAAAAAATGGCGGTTGTTATTATCCCAATTTTCTAAATGTCTATATGTAGAAATTTCAGCAGGAAATATAGTAAAGATAACCAATCTGTACAAACTAACATTTGAAATCCTAATAGAATAGTCTATTCCCTGACAAACATACACCCAGAAGACCAGAAAGGTTTATGGTTAATAAAAGAGTATATTGACCTTTCCTAGGGAATTATGCATGGCACCTTTATTACAAATACTGTAAATTGAAAACGAAGCAAGAAAATTATAGGGTTCAACTAACTAAAGAAGGGATTCATCATGAACATTCATTAAATGTCAACCTGGTGGATTAGGAACAGCAGCAATTAGCCTGCAGTGATCAAATGATATTTCAAAATGCCAAAAATGGATTCGTCTTTAAGTTACAACTCTTCTACAGTCTTGAGTTCAAATGCCGTTTTATAACATAAGAGACATGAAATTTGTTTGAGATTTTTCTAAACATTGCAAACATTTCAGCACTAAAATACTGTTAGTTTCAATTACTCTAGAGAAAAGTTTAGAAGTTAAAAAGTTTAAAAGCCTGGATCCTGCTGAGAAAAAGCCTGAATCTTGCTGAGAAAAACCATAATTAGTTTCTAACTACTTCCTTTGGTTCCTACTATAACCCCTTATTCCTTCTGATCCCTTGATCCCAGTGATAATCCAGTGAACTGCCTCTGGAGGTAAAGGAGAGACACCCTGTGAAAACAATAGGTATAGTGTGGAGAGGGACAGGAAGTCCTAATAATAGCATTCAGACTGCAGCTAACAGCTGTGACCTTCTGCAAGATGAATTATCTCCAAGGCCCCAGTCTGCCTCACCTTTATTTTTATTTATTTTTTCGAAACAGAATCTTGCTTTGTCACCCAGGCTGGAGTGCAGTGACATGGTATGGCTCAATGCAGCCTCGATCTCCTGGGCTCAAGTGATCCTCCCACCTCAGCTTCCTGAGTAGCTAGGACTACAGACATGTACCACCACTATGTCCTGCTAATTAAAAAAAAAAAAAAAAAAATTAGTAGAGAGAAAATCTCACTATGTTGCCCAGGCTGGTCCTGAACTCCTGGCCTCAAGTGATCCTCCCACTTCTGCCTCCCAACGTGCTGTGATTACAGGCATAAGCCACCACACTGGCACTCCTCACCTTTAAAGTTAAGGAACTGGATCAGTATTCTCTAGGATCCCTGACATAGCTAAGTAAATATATGGATCAGGCCAGGACACCCAAGAGAAACACAAAACTGATTCCAGGTCACTCATTGCTCCTAAGATGATGATGCCTTTGAAAGCACTTCATAAACATGAAGTTGCTTTTCCTCACCACAGGGCTTCAGGATACATGCCTTCTTTTTCTTTTGTTATGCATTAAAGAGCAGAGAAATAAAGAAAAGCAGTAGCTTATCCCGAAAGCCCCAGGGAATGGGCACTAAAAAGATTTTCAAAGTGAGGTGTTACTAGTTTTCAATCCCCAAACTGAATCATGACTCCTGGTCTCCTGTTCGCCCAGTGGTATATCATAACTTCTTAGAGAAACAGCCAGAATGTTCTGGGACTTATGCTAATTCTTTGTTAATAAGGAAGGCAGGACCATTTAGAAACTGTCGATTCCTTCCCATTAAAGCGCGCGCGCACACACACACACACACACACAAAGAAGGTAGGAATCAGTTATGGGTATATATTATATTTTCAAGTCTTCAAGACCACTAGGAAGCTGTTGCATCATGGAAGGCAGACTGAAAGGGTTCATACAGCATCCAGAGGTAACTTGCTATAAACCACCAATAAAATTCTAAGCCCCCAGCTACCATTTAATAGACTTCCTCCTCAACCAGGGCTCTTAAGATGTAACCTGAAAGACTGATTCAGGCCACAAAGGGAAGAGGGGTCAGACATGCCTCATTATACCTCTCCGCCATTAACATCAACACAGACTTAAGTCTGATAAGAAACACTTTACAGCCTGTTCTCTCTGAAGCCTGCTAGCTAAAAGCTTCATCTGCATAATAAAACTGGTCTCCACCACCTCTTATGGCAACCCAGACATTCCTTTATATTGTTTAAATTTACCCAAAACCTGGAAGCACCCCCCACCTTTGAGCTGTCCCACCTTTCTGAACCAATACAAAGTATTTCTTAAATGTACTTGATTGATGTCTCATGCCTCCCTAAAACATATAAAAAAGCAAGCTGCACCCCGACCACTTGGGCACATGTTCTCAGGACCTCCTGAGGGCTGTGTCAGGGGCCATGGTCACCCATATTTGGCTCATAATCTTCGAATAGTTCAATTAATATATTAACATTCAAATAATACCTCTTCAAACAAAGAGTTTGACCCTTTTCATTGACATCGCTCACTCACACATGTATCCTTAGCATACAGCTTAGATCTCATTCACAGCCCAGTACTATGCTTGCTCTTTTTCTCATTTTTTAAAAACTTTGCAAAGCATTTCACATTTGATTTGTTAATGATGATAAACCTGCAAGATGGCCAACTGTTTTCTCCATAGTTTCAAAAGGAGGAATGAAGAATATAGAAGAATAAAGACTATAAATGGTATTTATTGAATTCAGTGAGTTTGAGCTTTCTGGAATCAAGATGAAAAGCACCTTTATTCCTCGTTTAGGTGGATATACTGTTTCAACTGGTCTTATGGCATGTTTGTTGGTTTCTTTCCTTTTCATTTGAACCTCACTGCTCCATGTACATTTCTTTTTATTTTTCTCATTTCTACTCCTTTGAGATTTTGGCAGGACCATAATTGATTTGCCTCCTGCTTTCCTAGAGTTCCCAGAACAGTCTCATGTGCTCAAGTGGTATTTAAGTGTAGATCGAAATATTCTATTTAACTTGGGTTTGGAATTGTGAGAGATAATTACAATCAGCAAAGAATTCACAATATCTAAAATGTATAATGCAGGAATACTAAAGATTATTTAATTCTCTATGACAAACAGCATCACAACTTTACCTCTCAGGAAATGAAAATGTATTACTATAGATATGAAAGTGGCATTTTTTCACCTATACGGGCTTAGAATCTTAAGGGCATGAGTATGTACTGGGGAGTAGCAAGGACCACAAACTCTCTTGCCCTTAAGGGTCAGAAACCAATGTTAGATGAGTGAAGTAGGCTGGTGTGATTTCATATGACATGTAAAATCGAAGTGGTAGAAGAACAAATCCATATAGAGGAACTCAATGGCAGACATGGTTGCCAGAAATTCCATGTCTTTAAGAGAAGCTTAAAATGCAGATTGTTTTCTGGAGAAACTACTTAAAAAATATAGTGTTTTATTCTTATGTGGAAGCCAAATAGAAAATGTATAAAAGAGAACATGCCTCTATATTGAGAGTTGGAAGATCCAAAGCCTTTTAGAGATTTTAAACATGTTTTTAGGGGAACAGGGCTGAGAGGGCAGGGAATCCATATCACAGAGGCCAACAGGCACACATGATCTCCTACACTGTAAAGGTCCATGCAGTCAAGCACTAAATGTCTGATACCAGAAAAGGCATTAGTAAGAAAAACTGTGGTGCTTACTACAGCTAAATTAGAAATACTTTGTATCATTCTGCTTCAACATTTGGCCCTCACAATGTAGATTTGCAGGACAACTAGTTTTATCTTATTCTTATATGTAACATCTGTTGGATCGGAGTACACATCAGATATATACACTAACATTTTCTCTTTCATCACATGCTGCCTGTTACAGCTGTGGGATTAAGACCTCCCCACTACTTTTATCCTTTTATCAGGGAGTACTTAAAGTGATAATGGTCAGTTAGTTCTTCAAATAAATGAATAAATTAAAAATATTCTCATGTCACTATCTGATGTTGGTATGAATTCTTGAGAGTTAATAGTGTACTAATTTGAAATAATGTATTGCTAATCTACTCTATTAGCCAGTTATCTTTATGAAGGCTTTTAAGGATATCGTAAGAATTTCCACTCTCATTTTAGGACTTAACAATCACACGAATCACCACCACCACTTACTGTGTGGCTTCTAGATACTTCAAAAATACATGCTCCTGTTTATTGCCCATGTGACGTCACAAGGTATGTATTAATATCTTCATTTTAATATTCAGAAGGGAGCACTAAAGTTTTGAGGAAATTAAATGACTTACACAAAGTTCATCACCCTAGTAAGTGATAGGGCTACCATTTAATCTCTGATTAGTCTCACTCCAAAGTTTCCACTCTTCAACCTCTGTTTCCGTCCAACATAATGACTAAAAAAATAATAAAATTGATTTCTAAGTAGTAACCAACTGTAGCTCATGCCTATAATCCCAGCACTTTGGGAGGCCAAAGCAGGAAGATTCATTGAGCCCAGGAATTCAAGACCAGCCTGGGCAACATGGTGAAACCCCACCTCTACAAAAAAAAAAAAAAAGAAAAAAAAAATCAGCTAGGCATCATGGTGTGCACCTGAGTCAAGATTGCACCTCTACACTCAAGCCTGGGCGACAGAGTGACCCTGTCACAAACAAACAAACACACAAACGAACAAACAAAAAACCCCAAACAACAACACAACCTGAAAAGGAAGCCATTAAATGTTGGTCTAAGATTCAAGCCATTTCAACATGGTGATCTTAATAAAATCATTGCTCTAACTACCCTCCCCCCACCAGATAAAAATCATACAAACATGGCTTGCTTCCTGAAAATGCTTTCATTGTCAGCTATATATAAAACAATTACTTTGCTGATCTTTTAATCATCTGAAGGAAATAAATGCCACCATAGGGCATTAAGAGGCTAACATAGTAGAGTCTGGGCTGCAATTATAATTTGTTTCTTAGCAACTAATAGCAAAAGTTATAAAGTTGGTTCTAAAACATCTATAAGAGGCAGCATTACAGCCCCGGGAATATTGTGACAGTCCTTAACAGTATAATCTTGTGAGTAATTTGCTTTTGATATTATCATAAGATAAATCATTTTGGATCTGCTTGGTCAAAGCCCTAAAGAATTCTCATTAAAAGTCAGCTATTATTATGTGTGTTGTTTTCTTCCCCTCTCTCCTCCATTATACTGAACCCGCTGAATTGGTTATTTCATGCATTATAATAAGTTGGATGGAATCAGTATGATAAAAACAGATTCCTTTAATAACTAGGAGAAAGGAGTTCATCACTATAATAGTTCCATTTCCTGTCTGAAACAGCACTTACTGAATGTAGTCATGGTTAGAGTAAATTAAAATTTTTATAATGAATATGAGTGAGAACAATAGGAATTTTAAAGAGTTCTATATGCTGTAAACAGAGAAAAACAGTAGTGAAATTTGAGTGGCTCTGGGTCTAACAGCTTAGGTGATTTTCTGGTGAGAACTTGCTTTCAAAAAATCACGAGTGGCTCATATTTTGAGAACATAATTTAATTTTTTGGCCTACAGGAATACTATTCTGTAATTTACCTCAAAATCTTTAAAATAATTGTATCATGCTTTTCTCTTATACATACATGGATAACATGACATACTTCTGGGACAGTTATTTCTTAAAATCTAGGACAGGTACTGTCTACTGAGAAACAAAATTATTGGATTATAATACAAAGACATATTAATAGGTTAAGTCAATGAAAGAGAAATATACCTTTTAAAAACTTTCATAGAGAAAAGCATACAATTATTTGGTTATGCATCTTTGGAAATATGCTGGTCATATTAGAAAGAATTTATGTCTTGGGTAAAAGGACACACATTAGAACTGGCCACTTGAGGGTGTCTTGCATGAGATACCTCCCAAATAAACCAAGAATTCATGACTCCATCTTTCCTGTTACATGCTGTGTGGCAAACAGCAAAGCCTACTCTCCTGGCTACTTTTAAGCTGACTCAGTTTATAGTAACTGGAGGATCTGGTGCCTTGATTGGTCTTTTGTCCTTTGCTGCTACTAGAGAGGGTAGGGTCACTTGACCTGATGTTGAAAGGGTAATCCGTGCCAGGTACATTAGCTAAGGCAAATCTTTATTCGGTCGAAAACTTAAGAGCAAATATATTCCCTGATAGAACCTACAAACATACTCTTAGAAATATTAGTTGGAGAGCCTTAGACGGGTAAGCGTTAACTTTCATTGTTTTCAATCTTTCTTTACTAAATTTAATGGGGGAAAGCATAATTAAACTGAGATAGATATGGAATATTGAGTAGTCTTATAGTTTCCTCATGTTAGGAGTATTAACCATGGGTTATACTAATTTCTGTTTAAATATCAGAAAAATGTCATTTTCCTGAAAGCACAAAGGATCCTTAAATTCAAAGATGTCAGCTGGGTGTGTTGGTGGGCCCCTGTAATCCTTGCTGCTTGGGAGGCTAAGGCAGGAGAATTGCCTGAACCTGGGAGGCAGAGGTTGCAGTGAACTGAGATCAAGCCACTGCACTCCAGCCTGGGCAACAGAATGAGACTGTCTTAAAAAAAAAAAAAAAATGTATGCTATCTCTCCTGGAAAAGAAATTAGGGATTTTTAATATATCTTATACGCATACCCACCCCCACACACAGTCTCTGCATCTTTTACCTAAGACATATAAGATGCTTGAATGAAGTGGGTATGTCTGTTTCCATTTAGAACACATTTGTAACTGAGGACTTTTTACTCTATGGGCTCAGCAAAAACTTATTACACAAAATTTAATGCAGTTAAATTTAATCGAGAGAAACCTATAGGTCAATCAACAAATATTTATTGATCATTGACTTAATAACAAGCTCTGTGCTGGGTTCCAGGGAACCAAAGAGGAGGAAGACACAGAACTTTCCCTCAAGTTTACAGTCTACCAATTCTACCAAGAGGAGAAGGAATGTCACACAAATTCACGTGTAAAAGAAAATGGATAGTCTGTCTATTAGGCCCTGAGGAATGTTGACTTTGGAGATCAAGTCACAGAGCTTGACCTTTTAATTACTCATTTTCTGTTATAGGTTAACTTCCTACCTTATTTCCTTATTCCTGGCTCAGAGAAGATGGCCCTGAGATAGAAGACCCCTTGACTGAGACAACAGACCCTTTGACTATTACATCCTGAATGTGGAATATTAAATATACATGATTATTCTTTCCAAAAAGAAAAAAAAAGAAACACTACTTACAACAAACCAAATTGCTGTTAACTATTCACCAACCCTGTATGGAAAATGATGTAATCCTTTTCATCTTCCCCAGACCTTGCCAATATAAGAGGGGCCCTCAAATCTCCCCACTTTGGAGCCATGACTCCACTCTTTTGGAGTCTGTGTCCTCCTGAGTGGCCATCCTCAAACTTTGTGTTCAAATAAGTTCAATATTTAATTATTTCACCTGAATCTGGTTATTAGGGTTGACACATGCAATAAATATGCTATGACATAAGTATGTATCAAATGCAAAGCACAAAGGCAGAAGGGGTCAGTTCAGCCTGAAGAGCAATACTTCAATCAACAAATATATGTTAATTGCATATATGGGTCAGGTCCAACGCTAGGTATTGGTATTATAGCAGTGAATATATTATAAAAGGTTCCTGCCCTCATGGAGCTCATATTGTGGTGAAGGAGACAGACAATAGCTTAGTGAAAAAGATAAAAATAGATAATCAAAGAGTGATAATAATTGCTCTGTTGCAAATTTTTAAAATGTTATATTATAGAAATTAAATGGGCTGGGTGCGGTGGCTCACATCTATAATCTCAGCATTTTGGGAGGCTAAGGCAGGCAGATCACTTGAGACCAGGAATTCAAGACCAGCCTGGCCAAAATGGTAAAAACCCTCTATGTACAGAGGAGTTTTGTATGGGGAGGAGGGCCATGGTGGGAGAACACGGGAGCAGAAGAGATGAGGCTTGAAAACAGATTAATAAGAATGAACTGGCTGGAAATAAAAACACTAAGCAGTATTTGAATTCTCAAATAAGCCAATGCAATTCCCTAAAGGAGTCCATGTGAACGTTTAATTGTTACAGTCACTGTACAAAGCATATGGATCAGATCATACAAGAGTAATGCTTTTAAGATGCAAAGGCAAACCATCACTTACGTCTGCTGGAAAGTCATTACCGTCCCACAGAGCGTGATGAATAAAGAGCACCAGCAGGCTGCTGGGTGAACGTTATAAGCACAACTAACCTTTTGCGAAGCTGAGATCACTGTCCATGCTTCCAAAGAAGAGGACTGTTCAGGCTATGGTTGAAAGGGAATTGATATAAGAATCCTGGAAATCTTGCAAGTACAACAGGCTATTTTGTAAACTGCCTCAATGTGCATCTGCTTCATGTTCTTGATGGTTAATACAAATAAGAAAACAGTACTAAATAAACATCTTGAAACCAAATGATGTTGTCTCATGGGATACAGTTATACATTGGTTCCAAAACTGCTGTAACAGTCATCCTCCTGCAGTCTTTCCAAATGAAAACAAAGAGACACTCTCTAGCCTGAAGGAGTGTTATTCTATTTGCTGTCCCACCTGACTAGGTCTAGTATGCAGTGTTAAAGTTCAGTTCTTCTTGAAAGTGTTCCAAAACTCAAAACACATAAACTATCAATTGTTTTCTAAAGTTCACAGGAGTTAAGTGAAGAGTAACCATTATTTTTCAGTCAATTATTTGTAGAGCAAATGGGTCCCTCCTTCATTTTGATGCACACAAGGAAAGAAATGAAGTGTTTGGTTACTTTTAAAGTAGAGGAGGTAAGTGAGATACCATAACATAAAAGTGATGTGGAAGAGAGAAGGAACAATGGCTCTAGGAAAGGTAGGTTGATCAGAAGCAAAAAGCTTGGCAGATGAAATGGAGATTGGGGTGGGGGGAGTGCAGCTGACATATCTTTTCTTTTTTTTTGTTTTTGTTTTGAGATGGAGTCTTACTCTATCACCCAGACTGGAGTGCAGTGGTGCAATCTTGACTCACTGCAAACTCCACCTCCCAGGTTCAAGCTATCCTTTTGCCTCAGCCTCCCTGGTAGCTGGGACTACAGGCGGGAGCCACTGTATTTGGCCTAATCTAACTTTTCTGGACTAATATTTGTCTTAGTCAAAAGTCTACTACATTGAGGCTGGGCACAGTGGCTCATGCCTGTAATCCCAGCACTTTGGGAGGTTGAGGCAAGTAGATCACCTTAGGTCCAAAGTGCAAGACCAGCCTGGCTAACAGGGTGAAACCCCATCTCTACTAAAAGTATAAAACTAATCTGGGTATGGTGGCAGGTGCCTATAATTCCAGTTACTTTGGAGACTGAGGCAGGTGAATTGCTTGAACCTGGGAGGCGGAGGTTACAGTGAGCCAGATCATGCCACTGTACTTCAGCCTGGGCGACAGAGGGAGACTCTGTCTCAAAAAAGAAAAACAAAAACAAAAACAAAAAGTCTACTATATTGAGATGAAGGCTTCATTATTACTCAATACCAGAGTTTGGTAACCCCCTAAGCCTGTAATCCCTACAGGGCGTTTAGAAAATACAACATACTTGTCATCCGTAGACAAGGAAATCTGTCTACAGTAAGGAGTTTCGGCCTTACTGAAGAAATTCAGGAGCAGGAACCCAAACCAAACACCCAGTCTCATCTTCATCTAGAATCATACATGCAATACCATTCTGAGGTCTTCCTCTAGTTGCCAAGTGTTCTCTATGCTGCAATCAGTGTGTCACGGAAAGAACCCCGTAAGAATGTTGGATTCCATTCCCTACCTACTGCTTATCAGAGCAAAATGTAAAACAAAACTTAAATAAGTTACTATATCACTGAATAAAACTTGTACAAACTTTACACCTAACAAGTCAGTACTACTACCTACTTATTAATAAACCTGTATCTTTAAACTTTCTGTTTCAGTCTATTAAAATATACAAAAATTTTGTCAACTTGAAAAAATATATAAAGCAACACTTCTTTGACTCTACACTCCCTTCAGCTAAGCACTTTTTCTCTTTCCTTCTTCAGGTATACCCTTGCTTTTTCTCCTTATTGACTTCCCATTTACTCTGCAACCCCACCACCAAAAGATTAACTAAAGCTCATTACTTTACAACCCCACTGTCTGGATACTGGCCTCAAATCTCTGACGAAACTGCTCTGGCAAAAGCCAATTCCATGTTGCCAGATCCAGTGGGCATTTTTCAATCCTTATCTTATCTGATTTCTCTGTTGAAACCAAATGATGTTGTCTCATGGGATACAGTTATACATTGGTTCCAAAACTGCTGTAACAGTCATCCTCCTGCAGTCTTTCCAAATGAAAACAAAGAGACACTCTCTAGCCTGAAGGAGTGTTATTCTATTTGCTGTCCCACCTGACTAGGTCTAGTATGCAGTGTTAAAGTTCAGTTCTTCTTGAAAGTGTTCCAAAACTCAAAATACATAAACTATCAATTGTTTTCTAAAGTTCACAGGAGTTAAGTGAAGAGTAACCATTATTTTTCAGTCAATTATTTGTAGAGCAAATGGGTCCCTCCTTCATTTTGATGCACACAAGGAAAGAAATGAAGTGTTTGGTTACTTTTAAAGTAGAGGAGGTAAGTGAGATACCATAACATAAAAGTGATGTGGAAGAGAGAAGGAACAATGGCTCTAGGAAAGGTAGGTTGATCAGAAGCAAAAAGCTTGGCAGATGAAATGGAGATTGGGGTGGGGGGAGTGCAGCTGACATATCTTTTCTTTTTTTTTGTTTTTGTTTTGAGATGGAGTCTTACTCTATCACCCAGACTGGAGTGCAGTCGTGCAATCTTGACTCACTGCAAACTCCACCTCCCAGGTTCAAGCTATCCTTTTGCCTCAGCCTCCCTGGTAGCTGGGACTACAGGCGGGAGCCACTGTATTTGGCCTAATCTAACTTTTCTGGACTAATATTTGTCTTAGTCAAAAGTCTACTACATTGAGGCTGGGCACAGTGGCTCATGCCTGTAATCCCAGCACTTTGGGAGGTTGAGGCAAGTAGATCACCTTAGGTCCAAAGTGCAAGACCAGCCTGGCTAACAGGGTGAAACCCCATCTCTACTAAAAGTATAAAACTAATCTGGGTATGGTGGCAGGTGCCTATAATTCCAGTTACTTTGGAGACTGAGGCAGGTGAATTGCTTGAACCTGGGAGGCGGAGGTTACAGTGAGCCAGATCATGCCACTGTACTTCAGCCTGGGCGACAGAGGGAGACTCTGTCTCAAAAAAGAAAAACAAAAACAAAAACAAAAAGTCTACTATATTGAGATGAAGGCTTCATTATTACTCAATACCAGAGTTTGGTAACCCCCTAAGCCTGTAATCCCTACAGGGCGTTTAGAAAATACAACATACTTGTCATCCGTAGACAAGGAAATCTGTCTACAGTAAGGAGTTTCGGCCTTACTGAAGAAATTCAGGAGCAGGAACCCAAACCAAACACCCAGTCTCATCTTCATCTAGAATCATACATGCAATACCATTCTGAGGTCTTCCTCTAGTTGCCAAGTGTTCTCTATGCTGCAATCAGTGTGTCACGGAAAGAACCCCGTAAGAATGTTGGATTCCATTCCCTACCTACTGCTTATCAGAGCAAAATGTAAAACAAAACTTAAATAAGTTACTATATCACTGAATAAAACTTGTACAAACTTTACACCTAACAAGTCAGTACTACTACCTACTTATTAATAAACCTGTATCTTTAAACTTTCTGTTTCAGTCTATTAAAATATACAAAAATTTTGTCAACTTGAAAAAATATATAAAGCAACACTTCTTTGACTCTACACTCCCTTCAGCTAAGCACTTTTTCTCTTTCCTTCTTCAGGTATACCCTTGCTTTTTCTCCTTATTGACTTCCCATTTACTCTGCAACCCCACCACCAAAAGATTAACTAAAGCTCATTACTTTACAACCCCACTGTCTGGATACTGGCCTCAAATCTCTGACGAAACTGCTCTGGCAAAAGCCAATTCCATGTTGCCAGATCCAGTGGGCATTTTTCAATCCTTATCTTATCTGATTTCTCTGTTGTATTGGACATTTTCAACTGCTTCCTGAAAATGTTCTCTATACTCTCCTGATCCCTATCTCTTCTTCTCCTCCATCTTAGTCTTTTTTGAGGGCTCTTTCAACTTCACCTACCCTTTAAGCACTAGTTTCCACCAAGGTGCCCTTGGTTTGCTGCTTTTCTTTCCTTTTTGGATGATCTTACACACTCTCATAATTTTAAATCTAATCTTTATGTTCATGTCTATTTACTGTAAACCTTCAGCCCTACCGATGTAGTATTTCTCATATATTCAACTGCCTGATTAACATACCCACTTGAGTATCCTACAGATAAGGTGACTTTACATCCTAGTTTTCCTGAAATAATTGAGGTTTACATTTATTGTCCTGGCAAAATTATTGATAGTGGCACCTTTGACACTCGTAAGAATCCAGGTTGTGTGATGTATCACACAACTTGGTATGTCTTCAAGTAAATTTGCCACCTCTTAGTCTCCAACCCTGACCTGATTCCAAAGTTAGTCAATGATACCCCACCATCCAAGATATTAGATTTTAAAGTCATCCTACAATCTTTTTTTTTCTTTCTTTCTGTACTCTTTACTCTCAGTCTCTGTCCCTACCTTCACCCAAACCATCCAACAAACCTTGATGATTTCACCACAAAAAATATTTTTCAAATATGTCTCCTCTACTTTCACTGCTTTTGTCTTAGGATAGACTCTCATTATTTCCCGCCTGCAATATTGGAAAGCCTTCCTGTTTTCCAGATTCTGGTATCCTAGCGCCTTAAATGCCCATTCCAAAATGAAGCCACAGTAATCAATTTCTAAAATGCAAACCTGTTTATACCACTCTGCTGGCTTAAGACCCTTTGAAATTGTCAGCCACCAAAAGATTAACTAAAGCTCATTAGCATGTCAAACAAGGTCCTCCATGATCTCCCCCCTTAGCTCTCTCTCTCCCCTTGTAGCCGCCCACTCTCCACTTCATATTTGACAACCTTGAAACATGGAATGTTTCCATGTCCCCTGCATATCCATGAAGAGTCAGGCTTTGCTGTTCTTGTCGCATGAAACACCCTGCCAGCTCTCTTGGCCTCTTTAACTATCAACCATCTGTCAAGACTCTGCTCAGTGATTGTCTCTCTTGGGGAGCCTACTGTGTACCCCAGGACGGATTACATATTGCTTCTCCATGTTTTCATTACATACTGTGCACACTGCTGTCTTTTCATTTACCACATAATATCCTGGAATTAATACTGTATGTCTTTCTCTTCCACTAAAGTACAAGATCCTCCTTATTTATTTTTACTCCTTTCAGATTTTTTCTTTAGATCTTTTTCTATTATCTTCTTTCAATAAAGGATGCCTTGTTTTATATAAGACATTTATATAATTGGAAGAAAATATGTCAACATACTTTGTCTCAATTGGTCCTTAAAATGGCCATTTATACATCATCCCCATTATACAGAGAATGAAACTGAGACTCAGAGAGGTAGAATGACTTGCCAGAGGTCACATATTGGAGTGACAAGTGTGAGAGAGAAGAGGCAGCCATGTAAATATCGTGGGTAATTCTGCCCATCATGTGGCTTGATCAATTTCCAACACTGCATTAGAGATCGTGGACCCCGATCTCTTTTATTTTTCAGTTTCAATTTTCACTGGCTTCACATACAGTATCTTACCATATTGTAGAATATTTAAAGATACCCATTTCTCATGCAACGTGGCTCTAAACTTAAGTTAATTCTTCACCTGATGTTCAACCAAAGAAACAATTACTTGTCTGTTCCACCCTCGGAGGAGAGGTGGCATGTCTGTCTCCAACATAGGTATGTACACTTAGAACTTAAGAGAATTCTGAGGGTAACTTTAATGACAGTCATTTTGCTTTAAGTGCTGACCTTGGAAAAAAATCTCTGTGAAGATGCATGAGGCCTCCATCTTGCTCTTTCCATTTTAGACCACCCAGGGATGCTAGACCCTACCAGTGAAAGGGAAACAGTATTTTTTAAGCACATATGTGCCCCACTCTGAATTTTTAATAGAAAAGCAAATCAAAAAATATGGAAAACACAGTAAAACACATTGTTAATATCACCTGGGTATGCATTGTACATATTTCTGGGAGTTATCTGCCATGCTTGGTAGCAGAGCCCCTGAGCTATGCCTCAAATGGTAACTGGTCTCGCACTGAACATTTCACCATACACTAAGCATTGCCTCTAAACTCTTGCTATTCCCACTGCGTCAGCTTTTCAAACAGCAGTTCTTAGCCACATGACACTTAGATTTACATTCTTTTGCTCAGTCCGGTCCACTGATTATCTCTAGCCCCGGATAGTTTCTGTTTGTTTACTTTCCTTAATCCTTATGGGTCAGTGCAGTGATGCATGTGTAGAAGCCATGCAAGAAAGATCTGTAGGAAAAGAGACAGTATTTTGCAGAAATCTGAAGCTTTTATGATACCTTTTCTTTGGTAGAGCCAGACTGATGAGGGATTTTATAACAATGCACTTCCTCTCTTGGGATGAAGGAAGCTGAGGGCCCTTGGCCCTTCCCCACCAGGGAAGGTTTGTGTGTGCAAAAGGCAATACTGCCTTATAGTAAATGGTTTTAAATCTCTAACATTTTCCTCCAAAGCTAAACAGAAAGAGATGGAAGAGGGCCGGGCATGGTGGCTCACGCCTGTAATCCCAGCACTTTGGGAGGCTGAGGCGGGTGGATCATGAGGTCAGGAGTTCAAGACCACCTTGGTCAACACAGTGAAATCCCGTCTCTACTAAAAATACAAACGTTAGCCGGGAATGGTGATGTGTGCCTGTAGTGCCAGCTACTCAGGAGGCTGAGGCAGGAGAATCGCTTGAACCAGGGAGCTGGAGGTTGCAGTGAGCTCAGATCGCGCCACTGCACTCCAGCTTGAGCAACAAAGTGACACTTCGTTGTAAAAAAAAAAAAAAAAAGAGATGGAAGAGAAGTCATTCCTTGTTCTTCTGCAACAGGACGTAACTATTCTAACCATGAAACTAGCACAGGTCCCAAGGCCCAAGAGATGGCCTCTAGGGGATGCCATAGGAGGCTGGCATTGATTCCTGGAGAAAGTCAGCCTGTCTTGCTGCTATTTTTGATCTGCTTGTTGCAGAGCCTTGGCTCCACTGATGATTTCTAAGGGCCTGTGCTGCAGGCAAGAAGCACTTTTACTTGCCACCCATTCTATGATCTGTATGTTGTTTTTTAAAACTCTGGTTTATAGACTGTTGGATTTAATGGAGCAATAGAATTTTAAGGGGAAATACAGGGTGTGTGTGAAACCAACAAAGGTGTTTTTTTTTTTTTTTGAGACAGAGTCTCGCTCATCACCCAGGCTGGAGTGCAGTGGCACGATCTTGGCTCACTGCAAGCTCCACCTCCCGGGTTCGCGCCATTCTCCTACCTCAGCCTCTCAAGTAGCTGGGACTATAGGCGCCGGCCACCTCGCCCAGCTAATTTTTTGTATTTTTAGTAGAGACAGGGTTTCACTGTGTTAGCCAGGATGGTCTCGATCTCCTGACCTCATGATTTGCCTGCCTCGGCCTCCCAAAGTGCGGGTATTACAGGTGTGAGCCACTGCGCCTGGTTGAAACCAACATAGGTGTTTCTAAGTATGGATACTAAAAATTACCACCAGTACCGCAATTTTGTACCATCATCAATACATAAAAGACAGAACTTTTCAACGTGAAAAATTACAGAAAGCTAATATCAAGAGAAAAACTGTCCTTTGACTAAATACTGCCTTTTTTTTTTTTT
>NW_012105642.1:1430538-1445591 GCF_000951045.1 Mandrillus leucophaeus | reverse complement strand
GGTTGAAGTGATTCTTCTGCCTCAGCCTCCAGAGTAGCTGGGACTACAGGCGTGCACCCCACACCCGAATAATTTTTTTTGTATTTTTAGTAGAGATGGGGTTTTACCATATTGGCCAGGCTGGTCTTGAACTCCTGACCTCATGATCTGCCCGCCTCGGCCTCCCAAAGTGCTGGGATTACAGGCGTGAGCCACTGCGCCTGGCTGCCTTATTTTAATAATGTAGTGCATATTTGTGTAGACTGGTGAAAATTTCAGTATAGATAAGTTTTGGGAACCAGCATTTGAAGGTGTGCTCCCAGAATATCTTCTTCACAAAATAGGAATAGATGTCAGATACCTACTAGTAAGGATCTCTTTCTTTGGCTTCAGGGTGGACTCGATTTTAAATGAAGATAGCAATGTGGTATAATGACTAGACTTCAAGACTTGAAGTCAAAGTCTGGGTTTTGATAGTCGGATCTGTCCCTTAATGGGATCAGGAACTTGAGGAAGTCACTTCCTATTTCTGAGCTTTACATTCTACATGTGTAAAATGGGGATGGTGATGATGATAAATCATACTTCACAGGCTTTGTAAAGACTAAAAGATAAAACAGATTTGAAAGTACTTTCTAAAAAGGAAAACGGTAAAGACAACTGTTAGTTATTTTTTTCGAGGCATTAAGTGGTGGCTTGGGTTATTAAGGAGTAAGTGAAACAGTAGACACAGAGGACCAACCCACTTTCTGTGGACAGGGTGACAATTTCCTGAGCGTCACAGTCCTAAGTGCCATTATAAAATAGATAGGGGAAGTCATCAGGACTGCTGTGGAGGTGGCTGGAGAATGAGCTCCCATTGGTCCACCATGTTTAAATCACAGGCTCTCTACAGTGAGCTGAACAAGACTGTGCTACAAATCCAGTAATTACTTTACTAATTTCCATGTTTCTACCAACACAATTTCAGCTAAAAGACAATTTGTAGTTAACAAATTTAATATTGAGCCAATTAGTCAGATTACCTACCTGCTAACTGTAGCCACATTGATTTTTGTTGAAATATTAATTATCCAAGATAAGATTTCCTGCTTAACCTTCAAAACAAGCTTAAAATGCACTATTTCACATCATTACCAAGGTTAAGAGGAAGTTGCTTATGATGTGATTACAATTTATATTACCGGATTCGCCATTCATTTCAGAAGCATCGAGGCCACCTGGTCAAATGAAGGATACAGTTGTGATGTTTAATTTCCAGCAGGAAATGGCAATGACACTCAAAGTAATAAATATGAAGGCTCCACAGATGTAATACATTTCATTCATCTCTAAGTGCCACTCTGACCATTTTACCTACATTTCTGTAATTTAAAAGCCTCAACCAAATGTAACATTTATGTGCAAATGTTTTCCAGCCTCACCATTTGGTTGGCAAACAGCAGATGACCTTACACACCCGCTGCTATGTGACAATATTTTAAATTCTTCTGCCTTCTAACCACTTAAAGAAAAAAATACTGAGAAAGTAAGCTATTTAAGCAGCTTTTATTGAGCACCAGCTGCCTGTGAGCACTGTACTATGTGTGGGGTTATCAGGTAAGCCACAGTTGTTGCCACTGATGAACTTCCATTAAAGACTTTGCCTCTTATTATTGTAAGATGTGATCATAGAGCAAATCTGAGACAGAAAGGGGATCAGAATTCACTGTTTGAGATTAGTTTGGTACTCTCAAGTAGAACATTTTTCTAACTGGCTGTGCATTTTCCACCATGAGGTATTCCACGAACTCACTCTCATTTCTATTGTCTGTCAATGGGGCAACTAACTGAAAATTTAAAAAACAAAAACAAAAAAGCCCACTCACTCAGTAAAGGCGATAAAGACCACTTATATAAACTTCGTTTTTCAAGATACACTAACTAGTCCCTGATTAGCTGAAGCAAACACTGCGTTTATTTTAAAAATCAATCACAAAAAGCAGTTCAATAAGAGAGAGAGAACTGTTACTCCGGCATGTCTACATACCTCTGATCAAAAAGATACACATACGCCAATCACTTGATAACAAAAGAAATAAAGTCTTTGGAAGATCACCCTCCCCCGCCTCCCCAGATCAATATCACTTCCAAAAGGAAAGCACATTCATCTTGTCTCTAAATTTATTTTGCATGTTTAGCTCTAAAGTGTGAAGACTTTCAAGATTGCCTTTCTTACCAGCTTCTCTTTGTCACCCTGGCTATTACGTGGAATAACCTAGTAGCCTGATAATTTTTTTTTTGAGATCTAATAAAAAACTACTTTTAATCTCAATCCATATGATACACCCAGACCATTTTTTCCAGTATTGCATCCTAGTGAGCTTTGACTTATCAAGTCCTCACATCAGCTCCAAGTTGCAGGTCACTACCATCCCATGCCCTATAGTATTTAATCTCATTTTCCACCTTCAGTTTCCAAACCAACATGGACTTTGACACACACCTTCCAGTTTAGGTTGGAGGTCATCATCTTGTCACTTATATTGCTGTCTTCTCAATATAAAAGAGATATATGGCTAATGTGTCCTTAATTCTGTTATTTTGTTGTGCTCTGCTGCTATTGCATCTCCTGAATTTTTAATTTTTTATTTCCATAGGATTTGGAGGAACAGGTGGTATTTGGTTACATGAGTAAGTTCTTTACTGGTGATTTGTCAGATTTTGGGGCACCCATGACCCAAGCATTATACACTGAACCCAATTTGTAGCCTTTTATCCGTCATCCTCTTCCCTCCTTTTTCCCCCCTCGTCCCAAAAGCCCGTGGTATCATTCTTATGCCTTTGCATTCTCATAGCTTAGCTCCCACTTATGAGTGAAAACATACAATGTTTGGTTTTTCCATTCCTGAGTTATTTCACTTAGAATAGTCGTCTCCAATCCCATCCAGGTTGCTGCTAATAACACTAACTCATTCCTTTTTTATGGCTGAGTGGTATTCCATCATATATATATATATATACCACAGTTCTTTACCTCCTTGCTAATTGATGGTCATTTGGACTAGCCTGATTATCTAAAAAAAAAGGTATCTAACACTGTGAAGCACTGGTGGAATTTCTAGTGGGACTGACAAAGCAAAAGGTAGACTTACAGATAACATTATAGGGGGTTGAAGGAAATCCACAGGGCACTGAGAGAGGCAGTCACTGAAGAAGACCACATTAATCAGAGTAGCAGAGACAGGTGATATTTAAATTTTGAACCAAACCCCCAAAATAAGCCCTGTTGTGACTCTGGGCTTTAAGTCTGACTTGGAAAGAGTGGTGATGAGGGATGCCTTCTCAAGGGCCATCATAAAGTAGGATTCATTTGAAAATGCTACAGACAGCTGATCAAATTCTGGGAGGTTGTTCCTTTCCCACTGCGCAAATCTCTAAGTTCATGATATGTTTTCAAAGCTGGTGATTTGTCCTTTCCAGCACCAATAATGTTAGTTTCTATGTGTGTGGGCACAGTGTCATCACTGAAGAAACAGTCACTAAATATTTGTTTTTATCAGTTTTAATGCATTTCCTGTCATATGAAGAAGATTTCTTGAATAAGGAATTAGGTTTCTCCAGGTGGCAATTGCTTTATCAATCTGTAGGATGCTCTCTGAGGGCACCTGTTTTATAACCAGAGACAAAGAAGACAGAGGAACTTATATGTGCAGCTATTCACAGGTATTAAAAACTTTAAGGCATATAAAATATCTAATTATAGCTATCCCATATTTAATTGATGATTAATAATTTAAAATTATTAAGCAAAATTAAAAATACACATGAGGCTAGTAGAGCACTATTTGATTAGCTGTCTAATTCCAGGAAAACAAATAGTTTCCCTTTTTACTACACACCAGGTACTTTACATATGTTTTCTAATTCTTACAATAACCATGTGAGACATACTCTAGGAAGGGGAGCCAGGAGAAATGTCTTCTTAACCCAGAAAAAAAGCACTATCAGCATTACTTGAGCTCCATTCTCTAGCACTATCAGTTAAGTGGGCTTTTCCTGACTTCGTTAGCATCTTCAATCTCATCCTTTCATCTCTGTGCAGAAACTCAGTGATAACAAGTACGAGTGGTGATATTGAAACCCTACCGTCTATCTCCTCGTACTGCACTCAGCACCACCACTTACTGGCAAAAGAACAAAACACGGCTTCACCTTTTCACCCACGGATCCAAGTGGAGTTTAGTTAACAGTATGGCATTTAGAAATTGACTCTGGGTATTTTATTAGCATCAAATTCCGAACTCAGTTTTCAGTTTCTCAAACAAATTATTCCCTCTGATGGAGATGCATTTTCACCATAGTAGAAATAACAGAAAGCCAGTATAGTGTGGTGATTAATAATTCAAGTATTGAAGTCAAATTACCTGGAATCAGACCCTAGCCCTTCAACTTCCCAGCTGTGTGAAGTCTGACAAGTTATTTAATTTTTTCATGTCTAAGTTCCCGCCTTTGTAAAATGGGAAAATCAAGAGTACAAGTGTCTAGTGTTGAGGTAAGGATTAAAAAAGAGAATTCCCAATTTAATGGCGGGTACATGCAAAGCAAGTGAGAAGTGTTAGTTCCTGTTATTGTTACAGGTGGTTGGTTGACCACCTGTGAACTGATGGTTAGACTTATAGAAAGCTACTGTCTTGCATACCATGTAGATTTCAAGACACTGAACATGTTTTATAGAAGCATATGAGAATTTTCCTAATCTTAAAGTCAGTAAAGTGACATGCTTAAGCATAGTGACCTCAGGAAATCTTGAGCTAAAATGCAGGACAAACGAACACTCTTCCCTTTTCTTCCTCCCTCCCACCACCTTCTGGTCTGCTGCATTCAGCCTTGCTCTGTGCCCTCCAGCCACAAGGCAAGTCTTCTTCGGATCCCTTGAAAGTACCATGCTCTATGCCACCACAGCACCTTTGTACATTCTCTATTTTCTGTCTAGAAAACACTTCCTCTTTAATCCTTACTGATCCTTCAGATCTCAGTTACAATCGTTTTCTTCGCGAAGTTTTTCTTAATACTCTCTATGTTAATTTCCTTTGTCACAAACATCATAGAAGCACAACCATTTTCTTAGCATTTGTCTGAATTGGTGATCACATATTTCTTGTGTGATTACTTGATGAACATTTTCCTTCCATACTAGAACATGAACTCTTTAGGATGAGGGACTAGGTCTGGCTTTGTTCACCTGTCCAACACAGAGGAGGCACTCAGAAAAATATCTGAATGGATGAATGCTACAGTCTATGTTTTCTCCTCTCTTGAAATGCCTTGCTCTTTTTTTTTTGTATCCCTCCACTTTATACCTCTCCTTGAACATTTAAAATACTATTTTAAAATTCATATGGAACAACAACAACAAAAAAGCCCCAATAGCCAAGGCAATCCTAAGCAAAAAGAACAAAGCTGGAGGCATCATGCTATCCAACTTCAAACTATACTATAGGGACACAGTAACCAAAACAGCATGGTATTGGTACAAAAACAGACACATAGACCAACGGAACAGAATAGAGAACCCAGAAATAAGACTGCACACCTACAACAATCTCACCTTCAACAAACCTGACAGAACCAAACAATGGGGAAAGGATTCCTTATTCAATAAATGGTGCCAGGATAACTGGCTAGCCATATGCAGAAGACTGAAAGTGCTCCCCTTTCTTATACCATATACAAAAATTAACTCAAGGATAAAAGACTTAAACATAAAACCCAAAACTATAAAAATTCTGGAAGACAACCTGGGCAATACCATTCAGGACACAGGCACAGGCAAAGATTTCATTACAAAGACACCAAAAGCAATTGCAACTAAAGCAAAAGTTTTGACAAATGGGATCTAATTAAACTAAAGAGCTTCTGCACAGCAAAAGAAACTATCAACAGAGTAAACAGACGACATAAAGAATTGGAGAAAGTTTTTGCAAACTATGCATCTGACAAAGGTCTAATATCTAGCATCTATAAGAAACTTAAATATACAAGAAAAAAACAACCACATTAAAAAGTGGGCAAAGGACATGAACAGACACTTTTCAAAAGAAGACATACATGCAGCCAACAGTCATATAAAAAAGCTCGACATTGGCCGGGTGCAGTGGCTCACGCCTGTAATCCCAGCACTTTGGGAGGCAGAGGTGGGCAGATCACGAGGTCAGGAGATTGAAACCATCCTGGCTAACATGGTGAAACCCCATCTCTACTAAAAATACAAAAACAAAATTAGCCGGGCATGGTGGCATGCACCTGTAGTCCTAGCTACTTGGGAGGCTGAGGTGGCAGAATGGCGTGAACCCAGGAGGCAGAGCCTACAGTAAGCTGAGATTGCGGCACTGCACTCCAGCCTGGGCGACAGAGTGAGACTCTGTCTCAGAAGAAAAAGAAAAAAAAAAAAAAAAAAAACTTCACATCACTGATTATTAGAAAAATGCAAATCAAAACCACAGTGAGACACCATCTCACACCAGTCAGAATGGCCATATTAAAAAGTAAAAAAATAACAGATGCTGGCAAGGTTATAGAGAAAAATGAACACTTATATACATTGCTGGGAGTGTAAATTAATTCAAATATTGTGGAAGAGAGTGTGGTCATCCCTCAACATGTAAACATAGAAATGCCATTCGACCCAGCATTCCCATTACTGGGTATATACCCAAAGGAATATAAATCATTCTATTATAAAGACACACACATGTGTATGTTCACTGCAGTACTATTCACCATAGCAAAGACATGGAATCAACCTAAAAGCACATCAATGACAGAATGGATAAAGAAAATGTGGTACATACACAATGAGATCATGTCCCTTGCAGAGACATGGATAGAGCCATTATCCTTAGCAAACTAACGTAGGAACAGAAAACCAAACACCGCATGTTCTTACTTACAAGTTGGAGCTAAATGATGACAACACATTGACACATAGAGGGGAATAACAGATACTGGGGCCTCTTGGAGGGCGTAGGGTAGGAGGAAGGAGAGGATCAAGAAAAATAACTAATGGGTACTAGGCTTAATACCTGGGCTATGAAATAATCTGTACAACAAACCCTCAGGACAGAAGTCAACCTATGTAACAAACCTGCACATGTATTCCTTAACTTAAAAAGTTGAAAAAGTACCTTATATGCAAACACTACTTTCAGGCCAGCTCTTCATTCTCTCTTTTCTGCTGCTCATTCTGCCCTTTGTTCCTTCAAGACCTTCAATCTTTCTAACATTCACCACACTTGAGGTTACTTGTTCAATGTCTGTCTTCCCTACTGGATGTAAACTTCGTATCTGTCTAGTTCATTGATGCATTCCCTGCGTCCAACGCATTGCTTGCTATCCAGTTGGTATTCATTAAATATTTATGGGAAGAAGGAAAAATAAACAAAGGAAATCTCCACATTGAGTATGGATAACTCAAGTTTTTACAGCACATTTGCCCAAAGGTACTTGATTATTCAAACATAGAGAAGAACTAACAAGTTCTTGACAGCATCAGTAATTAATTAATAACAATCCCTTTTTAGAAATCTCAGGTGATTACTGACCTTGAATTTTATGTAGGATAAATGGCTGGTTAAAGTAAAATGAAGCTAATGTCGTAGACACAATAACTGCCAACTGTGTTTGAAACCTCTGAACATCTACTATGTATCAATGTTTAATACCAAGCGAAATATAAAAACATGGATCCAATTCAGTTCTCGGGGTGTATATGGACTAGTGAGAGAGCCAGACAAAACCATATCCTGTAATTATCGTATAGCATAATAAACACTAGAATACTCACAGACAAAAGAGATAAGAAATCAGAGCATTCACATGTTAATGTACATCTACATGTGACTAGGTGAAAACCTGCTCACATATATATATATACAGATTACACTTACCAGGCATATTTAATCCTCACAACTCTGAAGGATACTATGTAACATATATAATTCTCAAATACTATCATTATGTCCATTCAATAGATGCAGGCAGTAAAATGAAGAGGGGTATAGATACTTATTGAAGGTCACAGCCTTTCTGTGGTCCTAGGTAAAGGCAATAGCAGGTACAAAGCCAATGGGAAGATTGAAAGACCTAAGAAAATTTAGGAGAAATTATTTATTACAGAGTACTCTGGTAGAGATAGAAAAACTGCCCATTTAAAATAAACCTTGGGTCAGTGTCCACTGTTCTTAGAAAACGAGTACAGGGTGGGCCTTTTAGTTATGCAAATATATAGCAATTACCTCTCCACAGGTCTTGGAAAAGTTAGAAATGGAGCCCAGCTGGACAATATTAAATGGTCCTCTTGCTTATTTAACAGTTCTACGATTTTCATGCCTAGAGAAAAATATTTTTCCTCTATGGATTTAGATTGTGCCTGGCCTGTAAAATAGTGATTGCTGTTATGAAATCACTAACATTCTTGTTTGAGTGGTTGTTTGCAGAAAATAGAACTGAGGCCCTGAGAGAAGGAGTAAGGACAAATGAGTTCTACCTCAAATTTGGGGAAACAGAGGATTAGATTGTCACAGCTCCAAATGTGAGGTTACCTAAATCAGACAGCCCAGAATTTATTGATATTGAATTTTATGTTACATATCCAAAGGCAGTATACTTTGCTTGTAGGGAATGCAGGATGGAGTCCATAGCTCATGTGATGTGAGCATCATATTTCTTTGATCTTAAGGTACTATTAACAGATGCCTCCCAATTTTAAAACTTACTGCAAAACTACAGCAGTCAACACAGTGTGGCACTGGCATAAGGACAGACATATAAATCAATGGAATGAAATTGAGAGCCCTGAAATAAACCCTTACATTTATGGTCAATCGATTTTTGACAAAAGTGTCCAGCCCATTCACGAGAGAAAGAACCATCTTTTCAACAGATGATGTTAAAACCGACAACATGCAAAAGAAAGCATTTGAAAAAAAAAATCATTCTTTTGAACGAATCCTTCAACATATACAAAAATTAACTCAAAATGGGTGATAGAGCTAAATTTAACAGCTAAGACCACAAAACTCTTAGAAGAAAACATACGAGTAAGTTTTTGTGACCTTGGATTAGGCAATGGTTTCTTTGATGTGACAACAAGAGCACATGCAACAAAAGAAAAAAAATAAATTAAATTTTACCAAAATTAAAACTTTTGTGCTTCAAAGGACACCATCAAGAAAATAAAAACATGGCCAGGCACGGTGGCTCAAGCCTGTAATCCCAGCACTTTGGGAGGTCTAGACGGGCAGATCACGAGGTCAGGAGACCGAGACCATCCCGGCTAACACGGTGAAACCCCGTCTCTACTAAAAATACAAAAAAAATTAGCCGAGCATGGTGGTGGGCACCGGTAGTCCCAGCTACACGGGAGGCTAAGGCAGGAGAATGGTGTGAACCCAGGAGGTGGAGCTTGCAGTGAGTGGAGATCATGCCACTGCACTCCAGCCTGGGCGACAGAGCAAGACTCCGTCTCAAAAAGAAAAGAAAAGAAAAGAAAAACACAACCCAGTAAATACAGAAAATATTTATAAATCATATATTTGACAAGGGGCTTTTATTAGGAATACACAAAGAAATATTACAATTCAACAATGAAAAGATAACTGGGCAAAGAATTAAAAATGAGCAAAAGATTTGAATAGAAGTGTCTCCAAAGATGTAGGAATAGCCAACAAACATGTGGGAATATGTTCAACATCATTAGCTATGAGGGCAATGCAAATCTAAACCACATGAGACATCACATCACGCTCAGTAGGTTGGCTAAAACTAAAAAAACCAACAATAGCAAGTGCTAATAAGGATGTGGAGAAATTATAAGCCTTACAAACAGTTGGTGGGACTGTAAAATGATACAGCCAATTTGGAAAATAATTTGACAGTTGCTCGAACTGTTAAACATACAGTAACTCCACTAGCAGCTCCACTCCTAGGAATACACCTAAGAGAAATGAAAATACATGTGTCCGCAAAAAACCTGTATATGAATGTTCATAGCAGCATTATTCATAATGGCTAAAAAGTAGAAAGAACCCAAGCGTCCACCAACTGATGAATGGGTAAACATAATGGAGTTACATCCATATAACTGCATATTATTTAGACCTAAAAAGAACTGAAGTACTGGCCAGGTGTGGTGGCTCACGCCTGTAATCCCAGCACTTTCGGAGGCTAAGGCGAGCAGACCACCTGAGGTCACGAGTTCAAGACCAGCTTGACCAACACGGTGAAACCCTGTCTCTATTAAAAATACAAAAATTAGTCAGGCGTGGTGGCAGATGCCTGTAATCCCAACTACTCAGGAGGCTGAGGCAGGAAAATCATTTGAAGCCGGGAGGCAGAGGTTGCAGTAAGCTGAGATCGCGCCATTGCACTCCAGCCTGGGCAACAAGAGTGAAACTCCATCTCAAAAAAAAATAACAAGAAAAAAGAAATGAAGTACTAACACACGCTACAGCACAGATGAACATGCATCTTTATTGGAGGGCTCTTCCTAATAGAATATTCTATTTCTTAGTTTAAGGAAATAGAATATTCAAGAGGAAATATAACCTCATAGACTGGTAAAGGCCAAGACATTTCTGTTTCTCTTATATTCCTTCATTGATTCATTCAGCTTCATTTATTCCACAGATATTTATTCAGCACTTATCAACATTTATTATCACTTATCAGCATTTATTCAGCATTTTTCAACATTTGAAAAAAAGCAGGATAAAGTAGTCATTGAGCTTAGAAAGAAGAAAAGCCATTTGTTGACTCCCTCACCTCAACATATACACTACTTATAGGACTATACAAAGACGAGTCTTTAAGATATAACTAATCTAAATTTTATGAGATAGAGCTAACAGATTACCTACCACACTAGACTGCATTCAATTTGAGGGGGAAAAAAAGTGGAGGCTATGAAAAAATGAATAAATCTGAAATGCTAATGACAGATAACAATGTAAGTATTTAGAAGCAAATTAATTCTCTAATCATAATTAGTGTGTACCCTAAATACATATTTCAGGGATAAATTACTGACCTGCAGTGCCATCCACTGAGAGTTTATGGCTAGTCTGTAATTTAATCTTTGGTGAAATATGTAACAGAATAATTTAGTTCTTGGGAAACACATCTTTTCATGATGCCCTTGAATTTGAGATTTAACCTCTGAACCCTAAGGCATACTTTTTTCTCTAAAGTGAATATATATTTTAGATGTGAAGTTAAAACTAGCTAGTGTGGTGCATAAAATACATGACAGCTAGAAGGCAAATGCCTTGTTTATGTTAGAGCCTACTCCGGGAAAGGTGCTGACTGGGAAGAGGATGGAAGCTGGCCCTCACTAGCACAGGGACTTTCTGGGGCTAGAAATGTCATAACATGAACGATAACATTGCTTGAGAGACCACAGTGGAGCGGTTACAGCCACAGGTAGGTCAGACACTCTAAACGTGATAACAGCCAGTTTCTAGGGCTTTAGAGTGCCAGACAAAGAGGTTGAATTCAGGGAAAATGACCTAGAAAAAGGAAGAAGTCCAGAGAGTGGGACTCAGGGCCAACAAACTACTCTGAATCACTTCAAATCACTGCCCTATGGAGAAAGGGCCAATTCTGCCTATTTCAGAGAAGGCCTGCAGAGGTCTGTTCCAAGTGAGAGGTAAAAACATACCCAGGAAAGGGAAAGGTTACCCTTTGAATTTTTTGCAGTCCCCATTTTCATTATCTGGTCAAATCATACTTTATAAAGTTCAAAACTCTGTTATGCTCTCCAGGGGAAAATGCATAGTGTGAGACAAAACTTGCACAGATAATCCTACATTTGATGGAGGCCATTTCTTTAATACTTTTCACCCAAATACAGTTAAGTTACAAAAGCACCTGATTTCAATCTCGTTCAAAGATTTTTTTTTTTTATTGATCGTTCAAAGATTTTTCTTTTTTTTAAGGTGGTCAGGAAAGAAATGAAAAAGAACTATGCATACGTTGGCCTGTTTGTTTCCTGGAACCACTGCTAACAAGTTACCACAGACCGAATAGCTTAAAACAAAAATGTATTCTCTCGCAGTTCTGGAGGCTAGACACCTGAAATCAAGCTGTCAGCAGTGCTGGGCACCTTCGAAGGCTCTAGGGGAGAATCTTTCCCGTTTCTTCTAGCTTCTGATGGCTTTCAGCAGTCACTGGTTTCCCCTGCTGGATGACTCCAATCTCTGCCTCCATGGTAACATAGTCTCCTTCTCTCCTGTGTTTTCTCCTCACTCTCTTATGAGGACACTTGACATTTAATTTACGGTCCATCTGGGTGATTTTGGAAGATGTCATCTACTTAATTACATCTGGAAAGACCCTTTTTCCAAATAAGGTCACTTTCACAGTTTCCAGGTAGACACATCTTTTGATAGTTACAGTTTTAGTCTGTTGGGACTGCTGTAACACAATAGACTGGGTAACTTTAACAACAGAAATGTAATTCTAAAAGTTCTGGAGGCTGGGAAGTCCAAGATTAAGGTGCTAGCAGATTTCTTGCCTAGTGAGGGCTCTCTTACTGATTCACTGACTGCCACCTTCTCACTGTATCCTCACACGGCAGAAGGAGCAAGGGAGCTCTTGGGAATCACTTTTATAAGGGCACTGATCCCATTTACAAGGGCAGATCCTTCATGACCTAATCACCACCAAAGGCCCCACCTCCTCATATGATCACATTGGGGTTAGGATTTCAACATAGGAATTTAGGAGATATAAATATTCATTCTATAGCAGGCACCATTCAAATCACTATAGTTAGTCATTAGATTCTGACTTAACCGTAAGTGAAAATATATGTTCTATAGCACCCTAACCTCTCAAATGAAAATTCTTGGAAAAAAGGATATTTAGAACGATTTTGACATTTTCAATCATTCAGAAATTGGTCCCCCTTTTCCCCTGAATGGCAACACCTGATTGTTGATCTTCAGAGCCTAAAAATTAAACTTAAAAATGATCAGAATTATTTTAATATTTGTTGACTGAATTACTCAAAATAATGAAACAAAAAGGAGTGATATTTTAGTACCTTGGTTGTTTTTTTATTATGATATAAAATATTAATTGTTCTCTTTTAGCCTTCATGTTTTTTAAAAGTCTGATGAATCTTGCTTGGATCCTCATCAGGTTTCATTTGCCAATATTCATATATATATATACACAAAATTCATATTTTTATATATATAAAAATTCATATTTATATATATATATAAAATACTCTCAGAACCCTCCTGAATTTAAAACAATCTCTATACTTCATTGATTGTCTTATGTCACAAACTGCTTTTTATCAGTCCCCAAACTGGCCTGTGGGATGACCAAAAGAAGGTATACATAATAAACTATTAATAATAGCTACAATTAACTAGCATCTGTACTTTAATAGTTCCTAAGATTTACCTTATGAAATTTTCAATAGACACTAATTATCACTATTAATGTCTTTCTGTCTAGACTATTCTCAGTGGCAGAAACTATCTACTAAAAGCATTATTTCAGAAACTCAGCAAGTTTGGGTTTAAATTCTTCTAACTATTCCAATAAAAATATTTACCCTTTTATTGAAAATCAAAGCCTTCCATTGATAAATATTTTCAGTTTTGACACCCAAAGTTTCCTAAAGTTGATTACATTTCAATTGATCTAAATATTCACAGATTATTTATCTAAATAGTCATCCATCCACATTTTTCGCTCAGAAAAAAGTTTGCTTGTTTAAGCAGCTTTCCAGATTAAAAAGTAGTCAAGCCAGTTAAGAGTTGAGCCATGTATCAAACTCCCCGCTATTGTTCTGATTGACTGCACATTTTATTCACTGGCTATGAAGGATAAGCTAGTTATTAGATATTAAAAGCAATGAACATTTGAAAATTACAGTGAATAGAAGCTAGGATCAGGGCTCAAAAACCAAGTTGCCAAAATTCCTAGTGAGAATACATTCTCAGTTTAATACAGTTTTCTATCACCACCACCACTACCACCACCACCACTACCAACACCACCACCACCACCACCACCAACATCACCACCACCACCACCACCACCACCAACATCACCACCACAACTACCACTACCACTACCATCACTACAATTGTCAGAGTGTACCCCAGTTACAGATAACTCAGATTAAGGCTCACTGTAGTAGTCATAAGAAAGATCTTTTTCAATGAGACTACCTAATCAGTTGCTGTTTATTCAATTGATATTTTCACCATAAAAAATGTTTGCCACTTAACTGATAAGGCTAACTTAAATTAACCTCAGAATGGAGTGATTTATTAAGTTACATTACTCTCTCTTTAAAAAATTTTCTTTTCTTTTTTTATTTCCACTTCATTCTACAATAACAGAAGAGTTACCTTATTCATAGAGTCCTTGCTTGAAGTCACAGGAAGGCCAAAATGAAGTGGCTTTTGTACCTAAGGGCTCCTTTCACTCAACATCTTCATTTCTCCTTTTTTTCTTTTTTTTTTTTTTTACTTTTCATCTTCTATGACTTTCCCCTTAACACATGCTCAGAGGGTAGAGATGCAGGGCATGAATGGTGTATTAGTCTAGTTACTTTTCCCATCTTAAGTGAGGTATCCATAGAGGTAAGCATAGATATCACCCATTGCTTCCTCCAGAATAATACCACCTTGCCCATGACCATGACAATGCCAGTTTCCCTACAGCAGGCAGGTAACCAGATTTTGTTCAAGGATTTAATTTTACCGTTAGCAATTGGAAGTACTTATGTATGACTTACAGTCATCTACAACCCGAGATGATGAGTAGCTTAAGTCTTTTTACTTTGCAGATCTGAATTGTCAGAAGAAAGTGAAAATTCCAGGAAGACGGCCCCAAACAATGTTAACAAAGTAATCAGTTTGACAGGCTAAAATCTGGAGTCATTAGATATTAAGATTATTCTCTGGGAAGCTCTTCATAATAATCTACATTTAAAGTGCATCTTTTTCACATGTAGGGGAGAAATGATATGGGAGTAAGAAACTTATAAAAATATTTCATTTACTGCT
>NW_012105642.1:1427390-1429433 GCF_000951045.1 Mandrillus leucophaeus | reverse complement strand
AGTGCCCCTCAATGGATGAATGAATGAAGAAAATGAAATATATATACATAATGGAATATTATTCAGCCATAAAAAGAATGAAATCCTGTCATTTATGGCAACATGGATGAATCTGGAGGACATTATGCTAAATGAAATAAGCCAAGCACAGAAAGATAAATGCCACATATTCTCAACTGTACATGGAAGCTAAATAAGTTGGTCTTATTTAGTAAGACAGAATTAGAGTAGAGAGTAGAAGAGTGGTAACTAGAGGTGGGGAAGGGAGGAGGGACAGAGAAAGGCTGGTTAACAGATAAAAAATTACAGCTAGATAGAAGGGGTAAGTTCTTGGGCTCTCTAGTACTGCAGGGTGACTACAGTTAAGAACAATTTACTCAGCCAGGCACGGTGGCTCACGCCTGTAATCCCAGCACTTTGGGAGGTCGAGATGGGCAGATCACCTGAGGTCAGGAGTTCGAGACCAGCCTGGTCAACATGGTGAAACCCTGTCTCTACTAAAAATAGAAACATTATTTGGGCATGGTGGTGGGTGTCTGTATTCCCAGCTATGTGGGAGGCTGAGGCAGGAAAATCGCTTGAACCCAGGAGGTGGAGGTTGCAGTGAGCCACGATTGTGCCACTGCACTCCAGCCTGCGTGACAGAGCGAGACTCTACCTCAACAAACACAAAACAAAAACAACAAAAAATCAATTTACTCTAATTTTCAGATGAGAGAATTTTGCATGTTCCCAACATGAAGAAATGATAGTTTAGTTGTATGAGGTGATGAGTATGCTAATTACTCTGATTTGATCATTTACACATTGCATACAGCTATTGAAGTATCACACTGTAACCCATAAATACATGCAGTTACTATGAGTCAGTTAAATTTTTGTAAGTGATAGTTATTTTAAAAAGACAGTACATGGAGGGACAAAAAGGAGAATGGAAGAGAGAACAGACAAGAAAACACAGAAGCAGTTATTGTGTAACTTTCCTATGCTGGAAATGATTCTGGGATTTTACATATGCTTTACAACGTAATCTTCCTAATAACCCTAAAAGGGAAGTGTAGTGGTGTTGAGAAGCTGGAATTCTAGAGACACAGGACACATAGAATGAAATGGAACAATTAACATTTCATGCCATCTAAACTTAGTCAATATAACATCTCATCTTCTCAAGCCCACGTTCCTAAGTTAAAAAAAAAATGATTTGTATTATTTCAGTGTAGGGGTATGTACTGAAATTTATTTTTTAAAATAAATATCCATGTTTATATGACCGAGAAAAATTGCTCTGTTGAGTGACTGTACACAAAGATCCTCAGGCAGATTTAGACCGGGATGCTGGGCTGCAAAAGTGGGCAGCTAGGGTGATGGGGCTATAGCACTTCATTCTGTACAGACACAACCTCTGGAAACATCCCCTTCGTTAAGGTGTGCAAATAACGAACTGAAATCTCCTCCACTTTAGGCCTTATCTTCTGATTTATTCATCTATGGAAGAATTTTTTAAAATATTCAACTTGGTTTTGCTCCTGGACAAAAGGGAGTGTAAAGTGAATGAAGGTTGGGGAGCCACGCTTAAGCTCAAAGGAGCTTTCCTTTGAAACACTTCATGAAGCCGCGTGTAGTCTCACGCTGACTTTCCAGGATACAAGTGAACTCTGAGGGCTTGTTGATTCATTCCACACATGAGCATTTTATTTATTTTTTTTGGGACGAGTCTTGCTCTGTCACCCAGGCTGGAGTGCAGTGGTGTGATCTCGGCTCAGTGCAAGCTCTGCCTGCTGGGTTCACGCCATTCTCCTGCCTCAGCCTCCCAAGTAGCTGGGACTACAGGCACCCACCACCACGCAAGGCTAATTTTTTTTTTTTTTTTGGTATTTTTTTAGTAGAGATGGGGTTTCACTGTATTAGCCAGGATGGTCTCGATCTCCTGATCTCGTGATCCGCCCACCTCTGTCACCCAGGCTGGAGTGCAGTGGTGTGATCTCGGCTCAGTGCAAGCTCTGCCTGCTGGGTTCACGCCATTCTCCTGCCTCAGCCTCCCAA
>NW_012105642.1:1421034-1422875 GCF_000951045.1 Mandrillus leucophaeus | reverse complement strand
ACAAAGTAATCAGTTTGACAGGCTAAAATCTGGAGTCATTAGATATTAAGATTATTCTCTGGGAAGCTCTTCATAATAATCTACATTTAAAGTGCATCTTTTTCACATGTAGGGGAGAAATGATATGGGAGTAAGAAACTTATAAAAATATTTCATTTACTGCTTGGGGATAAACAGTTTACCAACCACAGTTATTTACCATAAAATACCAATATTCAAAATGCTTTACAGCCTACTTGCAAGAAATTGGAAATCTGCATCTTAACTTTTAGAGCAGAAATATTGTTATTAATTATTCTCATTATAAAACCTGAAGCCAATTATATTAAAGTTAGAGTCACAAATTTATGCATAATCATTGCATGTAACATTATGCTTTTAGATGTTAACAGTAAATAGTATGACGGCATCAAGAATCTACAACTAAAAAATTAAAAACAAAAGCAAATTTATGATGGATGTACTTACTATATCAAATGTTGTAAATGCAACAAAAAATTCAAGTTTGTGTACAAAGGAAACATTTCACCAACCACCAAAATCTACAGTTTAAACATAAATTTCACTGGTAAAACGTAGTTTTTCACAGCATAAGGGAACCCTTGTATGTAAAATGCCATATAACAGGCTCAAGACTCAGGTGACCAAGTTCCTATGCTGGTCCCTTCTCCCACTGCTGTATCCCTGGTGAAAGTTATTTCACTTCATTAATTTTCATGTTCTTCACTTATAAAATAAAAATACTATCTAAACTTCTTTGGCTTGTGTTGAGAACTAAATGGAATAATGCTTCCAAAGTACTTAGTATAATATTCAACATAGAGTAATAACATTGTAACATTTATGAAGCCCTGACTATGTGCTAAACAATGATCTAGGAGGTTTACAATTATTAATTGATTTGATCCTTACAACAAAGGAGGTAAACAACCTGAGGCAGAAGAAAGTATCTTGTTCAAGCTCACAAAATTATAGAAGCTGAATTTGAATCCAAGGAGTCTGACTCCAGGGCTTGTGCTCTTATCAACTATACTTAGGTATAAAATGGTAGTTATCCATATGATCCAGCAATTACACAACTGGCTATATATTCAAAAGAAAGGAAATCAATATATCAAAGATATATTGGCACTTTCATATTTATTGCAGCACTATTGACAATAGCCAAAATATGGAATCAACCTAAGTGCCCCTCAATGGATGAATGAATGAAGAAAATGAAATATATATACATAATGGAATATTATTCAGCCATAAAAAGAATGAAATCCTGTCATTTATGGCAACATGGATGAATCTGGAGGACATTATGCTAAATGAAATAAGCCAAGCACAGAAAGATAAATGCCACATATTCTCAACTGTACATGGAAGCTAAATAAGTTGGTCTTATTTAGTAAGACAGAATTAGAGTAGAGAGTAGAAGAGTGGTAACTAGAGGTGGGGAAGGGAGGAGGGACAGGGAAAGGCTGGTTAACAGATAAAAAATTACAGCTAGATAGAAGGGGTAAGTTCTTGGGCTCTCTAGTACTGCAGGGTGACTACAGTTAAGAACAATTTACTCAGCCAGGCACGGTGGCTCACGCCTGTAATCCCAGCACTTTGGGAGGTCGAGATGGGCAGATCACCTGAGGTCAGGAGTTCGAGACCAGCCTGGTCAACATGGTGAAACCCTGTCTCTACTAAAAATAGAAACATTATTTGGGCATGGTGGTGGGTGTCTGTATTCCCAGCTATGTGGGAGGCTGAGGCAGGAAAATCGCTTGAACCCAGGAGGTGGAGGTTGCAGTGAGCCACGATTGTGCCACTGCACTCCAGCCTGCGTGACAGAGCGAGACTCT
>NW_012105642.1:1413131-1419544 GCF_000951045.1 Mandrillus leucophaeus | reverse complement strand
CCACCTCAGCCTCCCAAAGTGCTGGGATTACAGGCATGAGCCATTGCGTCCGGCCATGAGCATCTTTTTAATGTGGGCCAACGCTTCCCCCACACAAATTCCTTACAAGGAATTAAGATGTCAACCATCTTCTGTAACAACCTCAAGGTGAGAATGCTTGCTTTCACCTCCAATTCACTCCAAAGGACCATCAGAATATGCTTGACTCAGTGGTTCAACTCATTCCTTATGCCCCACATATGGCATGATGACTTTAATGTCTAATTCTTATTCATATTTCAAGTTTATTAAGTGCCAGGCACAGAGGATCTAGTCAATCATATTTGTAGCCCTAGGTGAAACAGAAGGACTAAAAGGTAGAAAGGGTATGGTAGTAGGCTAAGTGACAGTGAGGGAAGTGATTGCTGATGGCTTAATACTGCAGAGAGACTGAAAAACCAAATGTGCTCCCAATTACATGACAATAATGTATGCTTATCCATATCTCATCAAGGGGGACTTAAATTATGCTATCCTTATTTAATCAAGGAAGGATTTCTATTCTAAATATATTGACTTAAAAAAGTGAGAGGAAGAGCAAATTCTTAGCGGTCTCATCTCTAGTTAGCTATAAATTTTGCTTATGTGAATTAATTCAACTTAAAAATGCTAAATGCTACTACAAGACATGACTAAATCCTGTGCACAAAAGCAGCATGAAAACATTTTTAATAATCAATAGAAATACTGTCTACCTTATAAGACTATCTTCTGAATAAAATTATAGAAAGTATATAAATGAGATTTGAAAATTGTAACACGGTAAATAAAATGAAGGGTTGTTTTTCTTATAAATTAGAGTGAATCTAAAGCAAAGTAGGACCAGCATGCATGACACTGGGAGCTGAAGACTGCCTTTCCGTGGCTCTGTAACTTATTAACTGTGTATTAACAATGACTAATTCAGTTACTCTAATCTTCAATTTCATTTTTAAAAAGATACAGGCCAGGAGACCTTTAATGTCTTTTTCAACCATACAATCGTATGATTAAAGAGGAAGAAATATTCTCACTTGCATGGTATAGTGCAGTAAGTGTGGCCAAAAAGCAACATTTTTTTTTTCCCTTCAATGACTATGACAATACGTGGAGTCACAGAAACTAGTAACATTCAAAAGATGTCACTGTCCTGCCTCACTTTTATTAATTCACTGAAGAAAAGGATTTTATCTTAACCAATTGAAAGTGAATGCTGAATACAGGCAACATCTTTTGATTTTCTTTTAATTTTAAAAAGATAGGGAAAAACATCTAGAAACTATGGATCGATGATCAAGAAGATAAACTCCAGAAAATTACTAGACTAGAAAGGGTGGGTTTGGGTATATAAAAATATCTCATCCTCAAATTAACTTTATACATATATTTTCTTTGTTGTGTTACTGAATGGGCATGTAACACAGCAATTCCTTTATTCAAACATATAAATGGCTAGGAAATACAAGGATGGACAAGATAGTCTCAGTTCTCTTAAAATACATGTTCTGCCATAGGAGTGAAATAATAAATGAGAAAAAAGTAAATATACAATCATTCTAGATTGTATTAAATGCTGGTAAATTGAGCCGGGCGTGGTGTAATCTCATGATGTTGGGAGGTTGAGGCAGGTGGATCACTTGAGGGCAGGAGTTCGAAACCAGCCTGGACAATATGGTGAAACTCCGTCTCTACTAAAAATACAAAAAACTTATCTGGGCGTGGTGGTGTGGGCCTGTAATCCCAGCTACTTTGGAGGCTGATGCAGAATAGCTTGAACCCCGGAGGTGGAGCTTGCAGTGAGCTGAGGTCGCACCACTGCACTCCAGCTAGGACAACAGAGCAAGACTCAGTCTTTTAAAAAAAAAAAATTCTGGTAAGTAAAAGATACTGTTATGTAAAAGCAGAGGGCTGGAAGAAGGTCGGCAGAGAGGACGAGAAATGATGGAAATTGCTTGTTATGTTAGGGTGACATGGAAACTTTCTCTTAGGAGGTCATACCTAAATTGAGAAGTGAGGATCATGAGACGTCTGCTGCGTGAAAGATCATGAGAAAAGCTTATCAGGCAGAGGGAACAAAAGTATCATGACCCTGTTGCAAAAAATAATTTGTCATTTTTGAGAAATTAAAATGAGACCATGGTAATGAGTTTGAGATTTATTCTAAGTACATTAGAAGGCATAAAGCAGGAAAGCGGGATGATCTAATTTACATTTTTTAAAAGATTACTCTGGCAGTTTTACGATAAATGGTTAAGGAAAAGCTCAAGAAGATGCAGAGAGAGCAGGCAGGACTGGATGTTGTAGAAACAATACGACTTGATTTTAGCAAGGCTTTAGCAAAGATTGTCACTACTTTAAAACCATGTGGGTGAAACTGGAGTTCAATTATAGTATATTTGGCTAAATTTGTAGCTGGTTGAACAAGAGTGTCCAAATAATATTAAATTAAAGGTTTAATTTCATTTTAGTGGAAATTCTCTAGTGACATGCTGCCCTGTCTTGGTCAACATGTTGTATCAATTATTTGAATGGAGACACACTTATCAAATTTTCTGCTGACACTAAACTAGGAGAACAATCAATATGTCAGATTGAAAAAAAAAACTTAAAACAATTTCAAATATGATGGAACAAAGGGTCACTACTCAGAACATGAATTTATTAGGGGTAAATATAATACTCCAAATTTAGGTTAATAAAACAACATGGTTGGGTAGCTCTGGATGAATAGAAATTTATAAGAAAGCCTTTCTCAGATTTTACATGATTATATGCTTAAAATAAAGTTACAATGGTACTTAAAAATGAAGATTAAATAAATATTATTGTCAGCTTCATTAACTGAAAAAAAGTTCACATCATGAGATGCTATTGTTCCCAGTGTCCTCAGAAAAAGTTAAGGCACATATATGGAATTCTGTGCATTTCCATAAGACTACAATAGATGAATTAACATAGTTGAGTGTATTGTGAAGAATATGGCTGTGGATTAAGTAAATGGGGAAGAAAAGAATTTATGGGACAAGGGACATGATCATATCTTCACATATTTGAAGAGTAACTAGTATCTCATAGTAAGAAGTGGGAGTGAAAGTGATAGAAATTTAGATATTTGGCTCAATTTTAAGAAAGAGATGTCAAGTTTGTTTTTGTATTTTTGAACAATAGAGCAGTCTACTGTGGCCCAAGGTGCCTTGTGATGAATTGGTGAACTTTCTGTCACTAGAATTTTTCAAACCAAATGATGATCCAGCGCAGGATTTTGAGGGTGGGAGGAATGCCAACATCACACATGAAGTGGAATGAGCAAACTGGATTGCATTTCCTGGTAGGTCTTCAAGTCAACCCACCGCAAACTGAGTGGTAGATCTTTTTTTTTTTTTTTTTTTTGGTTAAACTATTCTATTTAAATGACTGTCCTTGAATATGAGATTCCATCTTTCTGATGTTTTGGTAGTAAAATGCCTGGTCTTTCACAAAAGGATAATCTTAAAAGCTGGTAATTTGTTTTTTTAAATGTAAGCTAGTAATAAAAAGTTTGGGTATAGTATTTCTGGTTTTTTGAGACGGAGTCTTGCTCTGTCACCCAGGCTGGAGTGCAGTGGTGCAATCTCGGCTCACTGCAAGCTCCACCTCCCGGGTTCATGCCATTCTCCTGCCTCAGCCTCCCCAGTAGCTGGGACTACAGGTGCCCACCACCACACCAAGCTAATTTTTTGTATTTTTAGTAGAGACAGGGTTTCACCGTGTTAGCCAGGATAATCTCTATCTCCTGACCTCGTGATCTGCCCGCCCGCCTAGGCCTCCCAAAGTGCTGGGATTACAGTCATGAGCCACCGCGCCCAACCAGGGTATAGTATCTCTATCTCCATTTTTTTTTTTTTTTTTGGTATTACTGTGTTAAAAATTTCCTACACTATGACATCCAAAATTCAAAGAATTACAAGATTTATTAAATACTGAGATATTCCCCTACTCTGAGAGTACATGATTCTATAGTTATTTCCAAAAATTAATTCAGCAAGATTTGTCATTACTAAAAAATAAATATAGATATAAGACTTATATTAAACCAAGAGAAATAAATACTTTGGTTCTGTTACATTCAATCACATATATTATTCTCCTATTATTCTGAACACCTAAGAATATTTAGAAGACTATCTCAAGAGACATTCACTAACCAAATAATCCTGGAACCTTGCATATACATAATACTTAGAAAATTCATTTCTCAACTTATAAAAATGCCACCAAATGGCATTAATAGATTAAGAACTGGATATCAGGTACATTTGATGTTGAGTTCCTGGAGAGGACTTTGTTAATGAGAATATTCTACAGTGTTACTGCCAGCAGACTTTATGAAACCTTTGGCTAACGCCAACATGCACTGCTATATGAGTTGGAATTTCACACAAGGAAATACATAATCACATGCAAATACATAAACCCTTAAAAGTGTAGCTGAACATCAATCCTTGAAGGTGGCTATGCTAAAATGTATGCTAACTGCTCTTGCCTATGGATTTTATTTTCAAATTGTGATTTCTAAATTCCACCTTCTTTCACACATTCATGGACTTTTGTTAAATGGTGGTCTTAAGATATGGTTATTTGTTTTTTTAAACATTCTAAACTGGAAATATCAAAGGTGGATAACACTTTGTCTCCATTTTTTGGTCATTATTGCAGTCACTTTAAATTTTTTCTAGCCTATGAAATAAGAAACAATTCGAGAATTATAGGATTAATTGACTACTCAGTTTTTTTCCAGCTCTGACCTTTATGGTTAAAGTACTTCTCTTATTGTCTATTAAATTACTGGCAGTTCAATTTCTTGCTTATACACATTCTATTTAAAATGTGTGTGTGTGTAAAATTTGTTGTTTACATAAATTTATACATGTGTCAATCTCAGTGTGTGAATTTGTGTATAAAGAAAGCATCATATAATCAAATTATCATACAATCAAACTATCTCAATCCTTATCAAAGTAGAAGAATATATCTTCTCACTTAGATTTACAGTTTATCCTACAAACAAAATTATTTCCAAAATGTGAAAAAGAGTAAAGATGATCATGTAACAAATTAAAATCTAGTCTCTAAAATGAAACTGCTATAAAAGCATATTGGTATAATGGTAAACAAACTCAAAGTAACATTTGCAGCATTATAAAATTGCTACTTACAAGCAAACTGAAGCTTTGCTTCTCTGCTAACAATTGTTCCAAACGAGTTTGTTGCTGTGCACTGGTACGTTCCAGCATCTTGGGTTTTATTGGGGTTATTGATCAACAAGCTGCCTTCAACAACACTGTAGCGGAAATCCATACCGATGTCAACATCTGTTCCATTTAACTTCCACCTATAGTATAAAAATGCCAGTAGATAAAGTCTTGTCATATTAATCAATATTTCTGAATTGTCTAAAATATATAAAAACTATAAATAGCATGAAAAATCATTTGTGACTTTTTAAAAAAAACATGATTAAGAAGTTAGAAATGCTCTACCCAGCAATGGTAACATCTTAAGTGCTTAGGGAAAGAACATGTCTTTTAAAGTAAACAATGATATTAAAATTTTAATAACTGTTTTTCTGACTACTTATCATGCTACAAACACTTCACCGTTTTGAAGTCCGGCCACAGATTTCTCATAGCACCTGTGCAACTTTCTTCAAATAGGGCTTCTCAGTAAAAGTCCTTCTAGTTTGCAATCATTCTTAAATAGGTCTATACAGATGACAGCATATACTATTTCCAGGTAGATTGCTGAGTATCTGATGAAATTGCAGCAGAGTTGCTTTGATTTGTTCCTTAATATGACTACAATGGCTGGTTGTAAAGGAGAGGAACTCTATTGATCTTGAGCTGCCGTGGGGACCAAACCTGCCTTAACCTTGGATCACTTTGAAGAGCTCCTTCACCACTGGCACACAAACATCAATCAACCATCCCAGCAAACTGCAGATTAGGCCATTAGGTAATCAGGGCAAAGAGAGGTTTTTTTGTTTGTTTGTTTTTGTCCTTCTGTTTATTTACCTGGATCACCTATGTATGTGACTAGAGTATTTAGCCCAATAAAGTAGGTTTAGTAGGACTCACACATTTTAACAGCCAAGTTTTGGTAATAAGACCTATGTTTTTGTTTTTGTTGCATTTTACAACCAACACCATTCGAAACAGTGAGCTTATCTTGACTCTTTTCAGAAGTCAATTAAATACTTAAGAACGTTGGCACTAATACAACTCAGTTACTATCTTATCTGTTTACCCCCACAAATCTTACACAGAATATTAACTAATGAAAATAGCACAGTAGGAGTTTGTGAATTACCAGGAGTATCACAGTAGCATTTACATCAGAATGTTAAAAATCAAGAAATA
>NW_012105642.1:1406370-1409731 GCF_000951045.1 Mandrillus leucophaeus | reverse complement strand
TTCCTCCTCAAAGTCAGCCTGAAGACTGAAAAAGTTCAGGCAGAAAGTGTCTGAAAATGCCCGATCTCTCTATTCTTTCTCTTTCTCTTTCTTTCAACAAGAGGAACTTTTTAGCTCCCAGGTACCAGTCTGCTATCATGTTACAGAGAAACTGCCAAAGGCATAAAGGCAAGAAGTACACTGCAATAAATTGCTAGTATATTTGATTAAAAAGTTTTGTTCTCAGTGTTTCCTGGCAATCTAGAAACATAATAGGTTTCTGTTTCACTGCTTGTTTTAAATAACAAGGCAAGCTCCTATATCTAGAAACACAATGTTACAAAAGCAATGTTAATTAAAGGTCACAGTTTGGGGAAAAACAAAGCAGCAACTTGCCGAATTCGGCTGCAAAATTTGTTTTCATTTATGGCTAACATCTGAACTTACACTCGGCTATGTAAGGAAAACAGGAACCAGTTAACTCATCGTTTATGTATCTAAGAGCCTTTGCTTCCTGCATTCTTTATTACATAAAGTATTTAAAAATCTTTGATTTAGCCTTGGGTTTAATATATTCTAGGGAGAATAACTATTCATTCTGGCTTGCCCAAGACAAGTGCTGGGTTTACACCTGCTATCCTAGAATAATTACGAACAGCGGCCTTCTGCTTTAAAAAGTGCCCTTAGATGATAAATTACATGTTCACTCTAATTATATGGTCCGTTAGAGAGTTGTTTTCTTATTTTCTGGAATGCACTTCCTTTCCTTATCCATGTGATGAAAGAACCATTCACCCTCCAGATATATTAAAATATCTCCTTTTCTGTGAAGCCTTCAGTGACATCTACCCTCACCATCCTGAATTAGACTTTCTTTCCTCCAGAGTACCTAGAACGTGGTCATCCTTTACTTGTATTTACCTCATTCTACTCCAACTACATCCACATCTAGGCAGTCCTCAAATTAATAGTACTAGTAAACATGTTGTAGAGTTGATTAATCTTTGAATACTCAGACCTAGCATGGTGCCTGGTGCATTGCAGCTGCTTAATAGAGTGGTTTAAATAGTTTGTCTAGATGACATATTTTTCAGAATCCTAATATATGGCCCAGTTCAAAGTAGACCTGCGAAGGCTGAATCTTGGATGAAAATTCTGTTATTTTCTTTCTCTGGTAATCTTTAAGCCAATTCCATGTGCCCTGGAATTCAGTTTGAAAAACACTGGTGAAGTTTGAAGGACAAATAATGAATATGTTTGACAAATGAATAAATGGATAAATGAGCACATAAATTCTAAAATAATATCCACTATACTAATACTGCCATCCTTTAACTTGAACAGAATGTCCTCTGCCTATTTGAAAATTACTTATCTCAGTTCAAATCTCATTTCTTCTGAGAACCCAACCTGATGACTCCAATCTCTCCTAAACTACGACATATATATTTCTGCTTTTATATAACATTAGATATTAGTTATTATAGTTTTTAATTATCAAATTTGAATAGAAGCATAATAATATTTATAAGATGTATGTAAGTTATAAAAAATCATGAGCCAATGAAGATCTGTGTTTAAAAGGGATATTATCACTTTAGAAGTCTGCTGTATCTACTTTGATTATAACCACTCTTTCTTAATGGTTACTTACAATCTTTAATTTTGGCTTTTTCATTCCTGTGATATTCTTTATAATTTTATCATGTATGTTATTATCCTTTGAAGGAGTTCAGAGCATGCCACTCAAAAATATGCTGCTCTGGCATATTGACATTTATTTATTTATTTATTTATTTATTTAAAGACTGGGTCTTCCTCTGTCACCCATGATGGAATGTAGTGGTGCAATCATAGCTCACTGCAGCCTAGAACTCCTAGACTCAAGCAATCTTCCCACCTCAGCCTCCTGAGTAGCTAGGACTACAGGTATGCACCCCCATGGCTGACTAGTTTTTAAATTATTTTTGTAGAGATGGGGGTCTTGCTATGTTGCCCAGGTTGTTCTCAAACTCCTGGCCTCAAGCCATCGTAATGCCTCAGCCTCCCAAAGGGCTGGGATTACAGGCGTGAGCCACTGTGCCCAGCCTATATTGACTATTTTGAGTTAAAGGTACTCGGAAAACAGCAGGTACAAGAGGACCACTTTCACCTTCATTCTTCTTCTAAAGAGCAAGGGATGAAATCCCCATGCCAGAGATGTCCTTTCTATATCAGAAGGAAAGTAACATTCTTTTCATCAAGGACAGGAAGTTGAGACAGAGAAAACTCTGTCCAGACCTTGTTAAAATATTTTCTTCTAGCTCCCCATATAACTTACTTTTTCACAATTTACTACTCTTTGTCCAATTCAGTATATAAATGTGCAACAATAACTGTGTCTCTGGGTTTTCATTGTCTTATGAAGGCTTCCTTGCCATGTAAAACTTGCATTTAAAAAAATGTTTTTCTCCTTTTGATTTGCTTTATGTAAATTTAATTCTCAGGCTCAGCTGAAAAATCCTAAGAGAAGAGAGGTAAAGTTTTGCTTCCTTTATACCTTGAAAAACCACTCCATCCCAACCACTTTCAAATATTGTGAATGTGAAATTACATACTATGTATTTGGCCGTGAACTGGTTTACTCAAAATTATGTTCTTGAGATCTACCCATGTTGTCGCAGCTGCCATTCATTCATTTTTACTACTGCATGAGGTTACCTTGTACGAACATACCAGGTTATATGTATTTGTGAATATACTATGAACATAATTATGTATACTGGATCATAGATTATGGATTATGTGCATCTTTAGATTTACTAGGGAGTGCTTTTTTTTTCTTTTTTTACAGTGGCTTTTACCAATTTACATTGCTACCAGCAGTGTTCAATCAAGGGTTCTGTTTGCTCTACACCGTCACCAACAGATTGTCAGTTTTCTATATTTGTCAATCTGATAGTTTTGAAAGAGTATGTTGTTGTAGGTTTAATTATATATTTCTGTTCACTAATGATATTGACAATCCTTTTATGTTTACCAAATTTTTGGTTTTCATTTTCTTACAAGTACTTGTTCAAGTGTTTTGCTAATGTTTCCACTGGGTTGTTTTTTACATTCTGTTTGTGGAAATTCTTTAAATAGTCTGGGATATGAATCCCTTACCCATAACAAATATACTTAAAAATCTTCAAGTTTACAGCTTGTAATTTTGCTTATTTCAGTCTATTCTATTGAACATCAGTTTTCAATATTAACACAGCTAAATATTTTCTTTTACAAGTTGCACTGCTTCTGTCATATTTAGAAAATCTCTTCCTTCCCCAAAGTCATAAATATGTATAACTATTTGCTTTTAAAAGTATTGCAAATTTTCCACTTAGGTCTTCTATACACTGGAATT
>NW_012105642.1:1401708-1406319 GCF_000951045.1 Mandrillus leucophaeus | reverse complement strand
GGAAAGAACATGTCTTTTAAAGTAAACAATGATATTAAAATTTTAATAACTGTTTTTCTGACTACTTATCATGCTACAAACACTTCACCGTTTTGAAGTCCGGCCACAGATTTCTCATAGCACCTGTGCAACTTTCTTCAAATAGGGCTTCTCAGTAAAAGTCCTTCTAGTTTGCAATCATTCTTAAATAGGTCTATACAGATGACAGCATATACTATTTCCAGGTAGATTGCTGAGTATCTGATGAAATTGCAGCAGAGTTGCTTTGATTTGTTCCTTAATATGACTACAATGGCTGGTTGTAAAGGAGAGGAACTCTATTGATCTTGAGCTGCCGTGGGGACCAAACCTGCCTTAACCTTGGATCACTTTGAAGAGCTCCTTCACCACTGGCACACAAACATCAATCAACCATCCCAGCAAACTGCAGATTAGGCCATTAGGTAATCAGGGCAAAGAGAGGTTTTTTTGTTTGTTTGTTTTTGTCCTTCTGTTTATTTACCTGGATCACCTATGTATGTGACTAGAGTATTTAGCCCAATAAAGTAGGTTTAGTAGGACTCACACATTTTAACAGCCAAGTTTTGGTAATAAGACCTATGTTTTTGTTTTTGTTGCATTTTACAACCAACACCATTCGAAACAGTGAGCTTATCTTGACTCTTTTCAGAAGTCAATTAAATACTTAAGAATGTTGGCACTAATACAACTCAGTTACTATCTTATCTGTTTACCCCCACAAATCTTACACAGAATATTAACTAATGAAAATAGCACAGTAGGAGTTTGTGAATTACCAGGAGTATCACAGTAGCATTTACATCAGAATGTTAAAAATCAAGAAATACAGCAGCACAAAGAAAACTGATCCAAATTCATAATGGGAGTAAGGAATGACAGCCATTAATCTTATCTCCTTTAAATAGTAAAAACACCATTCAAACATTTGTGTGTGTGCACATGCACATTCATTGCGTATCATCTTATAACTTTCTTGGGTACTATGGTTGTCTGTACACAATGTAAAAGGATTTAAATGAAAAAAATATAGGCGAGTTAGTTTCAAGATTTTGGATGTCTGATATCAACAAAAGCAAATATACAGAAGGGTAATCCCTTCTTTCTGTCGAGACCTCTGTCCCACTTCAAAGCCATTTTTAAATGACACCTCTTTCAATGAAGTCTTCCTCAGTATTTCTAGTCAAAATTAACCAAAGATGACTAAGCGTGGTGGCTCATGCCTGTAATCTCAGCACTTTGGGAGGCTGAAGTGGGCAGGTCTCTTGAGCCCAGGAGTTCCAGAATAGCTTGGGCAACATGGCACAACCGTGTCTCCACAAAAAATACAAAATTTAGCCAGGTGTGGTGGTGCATGTGTGCCTGTAGTCCCAGCTACTCGGGAGGCTGAGGTGAGAGGACCACTTGAGCCTGGGAGATTGAGGCTGCAGTGAGCCAAGGTCACACCACTGCAACTGCACTCCAGCTTGGGCAACAGAGCGAGACCTCATCTCAAAACAAAAACAACAAAAATTAAGCAAAGCTTTATCCAGTCTCCTGCAGAATTGTCCATGCTCCTTTATGTAGGAATGCTGCTTTTACTGTAGATAATTGGCCTACATCGCTTTTGTATTCTCACTTTAGCCATCTAAAATCTAACACTCTCATTGTGCTCCATAAATGCTTGTTGAATTTAATTGACTAAATATTTTACTTCTTTGCTGGATATTTTAGCTTTGAACATCCACAATTCATGAAGCATTCCAGCACACTACCACACAGCTACATATGTTTATTCATGTCTTTGAAATGTAAAAATTTAGAAACAAGAGAGGTAAGAAAGGTAGACCAGGAGCATGAAATAGAAAAATGAGGTAACTCTTTATGTGTTTGTGTATAAGAAGATTGGGATTAGAAACTGACAATGTTTTTAGTCTCCACAGTCATTCTCTGTGCTCTGACACAGACAAGAAAGTAATACGCAATAAAGACAGAACAGGCAGCTTATATTCTAGCAGCTCTATATGCACATGAATCTCTAGAACTGACTGTCTACCCTAGACATTTTTTTTTTGAGTCAGCTGATCACGTCTTGGCCATAACTCTTACTTCAAATGATAGTAGAGCAATTTAATATGACAAATCTAAGAACTCAACGAGGGAATTGCAATATAATGTGAGCTGCAAGCAGAGTATGGAATTTAGGAGTGGGACCATGTGAGTCTTCTTAGAAAAGTGGTTGTGGGCATAATGAGAGCTCCTCTGTAGGTTTATCTACACTAGTCATCTCAACTAAAATGCTGTGCAGAAAGACCATTAATCTACTTTATCACCTGCTTTTACATACAAACAGCAAAGGAAAAGGGATTATTGAGAAAATAAAGTGCTTTTTCTGAAATGCAGTTGAGTCTCTATTACAAAGCACTATACCAAGTTTTATTGCAATGCAGTCACTGTTCATTCCAACTGAATGTGGGTTACACTGAATTTCTTATCTCATTGTACACTGAAACACACTTGAAAATTTCACAATTTACTTTCAATGTTTGAGGAATCTTTTAAGTGTTGGTAATATAGAGGCAATGCTCATTTGGAGCCAATAGAGATTTTCCCAAGGGACAAGAGAAATTTGTGAGTCTCATAAGCTGATTTCTAAATCATTTGAGGAACCACGATTCCACTCTCTCCAGAGAGTGGGGTTGTGCACAACCAAACACCTATGCTGTGACACTCTGGAGGGTAAAATGTGGCTTTGCTGGGAGGGTGTCTATAGGATTCGCTGTAGCGAAATCCTCTTTCTTTATTGATGGTTTCAACTTGGCACTAAGGGAAGGTCAGGGCATTTAAGACTTGGAATTTGTTTTCTGCAAACTCAGTTGAATACAAACCTCAGCAAAAGTACCCCGAGCAAGTATGTGAACATTTCTTCTATCTGGAAAGGGATGCTGAGTGCATTAGGAAATGTCATATGTCCTTAGGGAAGTTTAATACAAGGGAAGTTGGCACAAGTTAAAACTTCTTAAATTTTTCTGGGTCTGGGTCAACCCTTTCAAAATCGAGGGGCAGGAAACAATGAAAAGAGAAGGCTCAGTTGAGGGAATAAACACAAAGAAGAGAGGTCAATTGCGGTGTCTGAGGGGAGAACCCAGTGCTGAAGATCCCCATGGAGACTCACTTTGGAATTTCTCCTACTTGTTCTTCCTCCTCAAAGTCAGCCTGAAGACTGAAAAAGTTCAGGCAGAAAGTGTCTGAAAATGCCCGATCTCTCTATTCTTTCTCTTTCTCTTTCTTTCAACAAGAGGAACTTTTTAGCTCCCAGGTACCAGTCTGCTATCATGTTACAGAGAAACTGCCAAAGGCATAAAGGCAAGAAGTACACTGCAATAAATTGCTAGTATATTTGATTAAAAAGTTTTGTTCTCAGTGTTTCCTGGCAATCTAGAAACATAATAGGTTTCTGTTTCACTGCTTGTTTTAAATAACAAGGCAAGCTCCTATATCTAGAAACACAATGTTACAAAAGCAATGTTAATTAAAGGTCACAGTTTGGGGAAAAACAAAGCAGCAACTTGCCGAATTCGGCTGCAAAATTTGTTTTCATTTATGGCTAACATCTGAACTTACACTCGGCTATGTAAGGAAAACAGGAACCAGTTAACTCATCGTTTATGTATCTAAGAGCCTTTGCTTCCTGCATTCTTTATTACATAAAGTATTTAAAAATCTTTGATTTAGCCTTGGGTTTAATATATTCTAGGGAGAATAACTATTCATTCTGGCTTGCCCAAGACAAGTGCTGGGTTTACACCTGCTATCCTAGAATAATTACGAACAGCGGCCTTCTGCTTTAAAAAGTGCCCTTAGATGATAAATTACATGTTCACTCTAATTATATGGTCCGTTAGAGAGTTGTTTTCTTATTTTCTGGAATGCACTTCCTTTCCTTATCCATGTGATGAAAGAACCATTCACCCTCCAGATATATTAAAATATCTCCTTTTCTGTGAAGCCTTCAGTGACATCTACCCTCACCATCCTGAATTAGACTTTCTTTCCTCCAGAGTACCTAGAACGTGGTCATCCTTTACTTGTATTTACCTCATTCTACTCCAACTACATCCACATCTAGGCAGTCCTCAAATTAATAGTACTAGTAAACATGTTGTAGAGTTGATTAATCTTTGAATACTCAGACCTAGCATGGTGCCTGGTGCATTGCAGCTGCTTAATAGAGTGGTTTAAATAGTTTGTCTAGATGACATATTTTTCAGAATCCTAATATATGGCCCAGTTCAAAGTAGACCTGCGAAGGCTGAATCTTGGATGAAAATTCTGTTATTTTCTTTCTCTGGTAATCTTTAAGCCAATTCCATGTGCCCTGGAATTCAGTTTGAAAAACACTGGTGAAGTTTGAAGGACAAATAATGAATATGTTTGACAAATGAACAAATGGATAAATGAGCACATAAATTCTAAAATAATATCCACTATACTAATACTGCCATCCTTTAACTTGAACAGAATGTCCTCTGCCTATTTGAAAATTACTTATCTCAGTTCAAATCTCATTTCTTCTGAGAACCCAACCTGATGACTCCAATCTCTCCTAAACTA
>NW_012105642.1:1395414-1398193 GCF_000951045.1 Mandrillus leucophaeus | reverse complement strand
GAACCTGGGAGGTGGAGTTTGCAGTGAGCTGAGATCGCATTATTGCACTCCAGCCTGGGTAACGAGCAAAACTCAGTCTCAAAAATAAATAAATAAATAAATAAACAAATAAATAAATAAATAAAATCTCTTTATGTAACCAGCATTGTGTAAGTATTTCTTGATTTTAATAACAGAAACTATATGCATGGAAACACATGCTTTTAAATCAACAAACCTGATATGAGGTTTTGGATTTCCTTTAACTTCACAATTGAGCTTCACTTTTTTCTCCTCAGAATCCAAAGGGAACATTACAGGACTTGGTTCTTGAATAAAAATCGGGCCATGCAGTGTGGAATCATCTGAAATGAGAAGAGAAAATGTCCAAAATGAAGAATCCCTTCCAAATAGGAACAACAGGAAACAACAACATAAAGAAAATAATAGAAATAAATTAACAAAAAATAGTAAGGCATAACAGGTTAGGTTGTGTTTCAGTTTCTGGAAGAAAATTTCCCATTGAGGTTAATCTTCTGCGGATTATGATGAAGTGAAAATGTGAGCTCTCTTATTTCACATTGGTCACTAATTTTACTAACAACTTCCAGGCACAGGCTGCTTGACGTCTCCCTTTCTCTGCTCTACGTATTGTTCTGTTTGTCTTTAGCCTACCCCTTTACTGTATGTGCTTCCTGTATCGCTTTTGTGCTGCTCTCATTGTGGATGGCTCTCTAGTGTCATAAAGTTAAAATTTTTTCTGTGTTGTAATGAGATGATAACATTAGAAAGAAGCAAGGGCGATAGTGTAAATAAGTCAATAATAAGTAACAGCTCTGTACTGCTAATATACACAACAATTTTTCAAAATGACTATGTAGGCAAATAAAGAACAACCTACAGTCGTTATTCTCAAATTATCTGCAGTGAAGGACTAGGTTCTTTGTTTTCCCAATCTCTTATGAAGCCATATATGGTCTACCTAGGATAAATATCACATAGCTGGTACCACACGTGACTCAGCGACACCCAAACTGGTCTATAACAGGTGCAATGACTTGAGTCCACTGATTATGTGCTTGGATGGTGAAGCCATGTTAAACAGCCATGCATTTCTAAGTGCTTTCTCTCAGTAAGAGAAATTGGATGCTTGAGACTTATTTCGTCATGGAGCAGTAACAAAGTTCAAAGACTGGAATGATCCACAAACCATATTTAAGTGGCAGTGTAGAGTACATATGCTTCTAGACTATGCGCACAATAAATATTGTTCAAAATGCATCTCACCACTTATGCTCATAAAAGTCATTTTCATTTTTCAAAATCAAGTTCAAATTCTTTTTCCTAGAAGATTCTTCTAGACCCTCAACCTTTTTCTTTAACCATATAATTTTAAAACTGTATTTCCCAAGACACTTACCTTTTTATACTAAATGCATTTAATAGAGTACACTTTCTTTTTCCTTGTTTGGATTATAAGCTCCTTGAGAGCATGACTGTATCTTATCTATTTTTATATCAAGTACAGTGTTATATATACATACACGGTGATCAATAAGAATCTGTTTTATTTCAAAGTATTTTTTTTTTAATTTTTAATGTATTCAATTAACTTACTTAGGCATTGCCTGATGAGTTTTAAGATAGAATCACCAGAGGTTACGATGTAAAAGTTACATTAAATATCACCCTGCAGCTGGCAGTCCCCTTATATGTGATTATTCTGAAGGGCAAGAACTGCAACTGCTATCCTGGAAAAACTTCATAACCAGTCTTTTGTTGACAGGTGATAGGATGAGACTGAATTCATTCAGGTGCATCGGTACTGAGAAAAAAAGAATAAAGTTGGTTTGGGGATCTAGGTAAAGCCTGGCAAGGTAATTTCTAAGGCATTTAACATGTAACTCAGATGGAAAAAAAAAAGAAAACAAAAAAAAACCACTTCATGCTAAGGCTGAAATAGAAGAAAAGTTAAGAAGACAAAATAACCAAACGGAGTTCTATCTTATTATAGGGGACTGAGGACAACGGCCCATGATCTTGTTGTGAGAAACAGATGGGTAGGGATTCAGAAAGACCATGGACTGAGTTTCAATGCCTTGGGTCAAGTAGTAACTCCAGGACCTCAGAAAAATCACCTAGTCTCTACATGCCTCAAATGTTTCATCTATAAATAAATACGATTAGACTAGGCCAGTGATTCTGTATCAGTTAAAAATGGGAAAACAGGCTGGCCATGGTGGCTCAAGCCTGTAATCCCAGCACTCTGGGAGGTGAGGTGTGGAGGATTGCATGAGCCCAGGGGTTCAAGACAAACCTGAGCAACACATAGAGACCCTATCTCTACCAAAAGTTAAAAAATTAGCTGGGGATGGTGACATGCACCTGCAGTCCCAGCTACTCAGGAGGCTAAGGTGGGAGGATGGCTTGAACTTGAGGGATCAAGGCTGCAGTGGGCCATGATCACTGCCACCACACTCCAGCCTGGATGACAGAACAAGACGCTATCTCAAACCAAAACAAAACAACACAAAAACAAATAAAGGGAAAACAGCCAGGAATATTTTCCCATAAACACACATGTATCCATACATTTCATTTGCATTCAAAGATGTCATGAATTATATTACCACTACCACTGTCTCTCCTTACTCCATGTATAAAATACCACATCAATAAGAAGTTTAAACAACCAAAAATAAAGAAGATTTATGAAAGCACACAAAATAAAATCATGGAATAAAAGTACACGGACATGGCCAGGTGCGGTGGCTCACATCTGTAATCCCAGCACTATGGT
>NW_012105642.1:1382854-1394179 GCF_000951045.1 Mandrillus leucophaeus | reverse complement strand
GGGGGAGAGGCATCCCTAAGTTTGTTCTATCTCTGTGTGGTAGCCACAAAGTGACTTTCAAGTGTCTTGAAGGCACATACAAAAGACTGTGCATTTACCGTTTTCAAAGCCTAGAAGACAAAGTTCATCCTTTTTTTTTTTTTTTAATATCACAGTAAGTTGTTCCATGTAACCACAAGAGTGGCTGTGATTTTCAGTCTAAAGAAGTAAAGAGCATCTCAGCAAATGACAGAGGACAGGATTTAATAATACAATGTGTCTCAGAGTTAGACTGTAGACCACCTGCATTATTATCATGCCATGCTTGTTTTATTAAATCTCAGTCCAGACTGACTACACCAGAAGAATCTGGGGTCCATTAACCTGCCCTTTAACCTAGCTCTCTGGGTGAGTCTTTTACACACTAAAGTTTGAGAACTACTAACACGGATCCTTCTATTCCTAGCTCTCCATTTCCTAAGAACAGAAAATCAGCCAACACCGGTTTTAGACCCACTCCTAGACATTTTTTATTGGGCAAAGTCTAACCAACACATCTTTGCTTGATAACATTTAGAGAAGTAATTTTAGCACATGCCTGCCTGGACTAACAGTTGCGAGGGATGCATCCAGGAACAGAAAGTTATAAAACTGACTCACACGAATGTGTCAAGGCCTAGGACTGACATATAAACTAACCCTTTCTTAGAACACTTGTAGTTGAACTCCAGAGCTAATTGTGAGACACCGCCCTCCCCAACAAGCACTGCACTGCATTGACAAAAGGCAGACATGCTTAAGAGATCACAACAGTCCATTGACCTATAGTTATAGTTTGTCCTCATTTCTATACACAGCATTTATACTGTAACCACCAGCATTTATTTATAAGGAATGAATGTCTTCTTATTTAAGTGACAGGATGTTGGGACTAATGTTTTTACACTTGGGTCCTCAAAAGGGTGAGAGTCGCCCCAGGGCCTCATCTGCCTTGGAGAAGTTAGGGGCATGGGCTCAGATTATTAGAGGAGGGGAAGGTAATGATTTTCCACCCTTCTAGCAATTCCTAAAAAATCATGTTAAGAGGAGGAATGAGGGAGCGAGCAGTAAGATTGCCAACAGCTCACATACGGTCTTGTGGATTCTAGACCATTGATCTGAGACCCAGCTTGGGGGATCTAGTGCAGGTGCCAATACTGTTACATCAAGATTTTCTGAGTTCATTTCTCCTTGGTAACTAGGTACCTGCCAATCAGTCACTAGGCTAACTTCTGCCAGACTACCAGTGCTCTGTAAAGTTCCATACCACAGAAATTATCTTGAATTAGGATGCACAAGCTCAACTTCATAAAGGGAAGGGAGAAGACTAGGCTGAAAAAAATCTGCTTTCATGCTTCAACAAGGAGTGGGAAATCTTTGGATTTTTAGAAAAATGCAGAGATTTAGTGACCAGAAACAAGTGTCCCAGAAGTAAAATGTAGTGTCAAGGCTAATCTGAAATTTTTGGATTACTGAAAGAGATGCACAGAATCATAGAATTTTCTATTAGAAGATATTATTTAATATTATTTTCCTAGGTTACAGAATAAAAATGACCACATCTGTAATGGAAACAAAATATTTTTTGACTTAAAAAAAAAAAAAAACCCTCTAAGAAAAACAGTACTAAAGCACCTCTCCGCAGCCAGGTGTCACTTAATTTATTTGCTGTATTGGAACATCAATGATCTCTATTTTTTTTTTTTCTTTTAATTAATTTGGCCCACTTCCACATTTTCCTGAACTTTCCTCCCAGGCAAGCCGGATACTACTCAGGCTGCTGGAAGTCAGCCTGGGTAAGAGAATCTGAATGGATGGGGCTGGGCTGAGGTTTTCTGGGGCTGAGCAGAGAAAAATAAGCCTGAATCTCAGGTGATGGTTAACTCAAGGAAGTGAGGCAGATATCAAGCCCAAATATCAAGCCCATAGGAGCAAGTACAGAACAAAATCTGGATTCCAAGGGAAAGGTCAGCAAAAGATAACACGTGTAAAGCAGGAAGCTAGAGGGTGGGTGGAGCTAGGAAAATTCCACTGATGCTAAATACAGTTTTTTGGTTTTTATTTTTATTTTTACATGGCATCTGTGAACAATCCTAGGAGCTGGGCCAAGTCAGGCAGTAGATCTAATCTCAGAATAAACATTTCATAGAAAGCAACTTAGTAAAAAAGGTAAGTCAAACTATACCTAAAATAATTCTTTTTCCAAGTATGTCAAGAAACCTCCTGGCTGAAACAGGTGAGCATCTCTAATCCAAAAATCCAAAATCTGAAATGTTCCAAAATCCAAAACTTTTTGAGTGCCAACATGAGATAGTGACACCTGTGCTTTCTGATGGTTCAAAGTATAAACTTTGTTTCATGCACAAAATTATTTAAAATATTGTATAAATCACCTTCAGGCTATATGCATAAGGTATATATGAAACATTAATTATTTTCACGTTTAGACTTGGGTGTCATCCCTAGGATATCTCATTTTATATATACGCAAATATTCCAAAATCCAACCCCCCAAAAAATTTCAAAATCTGAAACACCTCCGGTCTCAGGAATCTTAGATAAGGGATACTCAACCTCTATCACCTTAGCTAAGGGTGCTTGTTAACAGGTAGATTCTTGAGTCCCTCTCAGACCTACTGGGTTCTAATTATCAGGACTCAGGAAACAGCATTTGAGCAAGCATCTCTTGATCTTTATGAATTGTAAAGTTTATTTTATTTTATTTTATTTTTTGAGACGGGGTCTCCCTCTGTCACCCAGGTTGGAGTACAGTGGCTTGATGTCTGCTCACTGCAACCTCTGTCTCCCAGGTTCAAGTGATTCTCCTGTCTCAGCCTCCTGAGTAGCTGGGATTACAGGTGCATGCCACTATGCCTGGCTATTTCTTTTGTTTTTAGTAGAGACAGGGTTTCAGCATGTTGGTCAGGCTGGTCTTGAACTCCTGACCTTGTGATCCACCCACCTCAGCCTCCCAAAGTACTGGGATTACAGGCATGAGCCACCTCGCCTGACCTATGCATTCTAAAGTTTTAAAACTAGTTATGAATTGAGCACAGACAGCTTTCATTTTTCTTTTCTTTTTCTTTTTGTGAGATGGAGTCTCACTCTGTTGCCCAGGCTGGAGTGCAATGGCATGATCTCGGCTCACTGCAACCTCCACCTCCCAGGTTCAAGTGACTCTCCTGCCTCAGCCTCCCGAGTAGCTGGGAATACAGGCACCTGCCACCACGCCCAGCTAATTTTTTGTTAGCCAGGATGGTCTCGATCTCCCGACCTCGTGATCTGCCCGCCTTGGCCTCCCAAAGTACTGGGATTACAGGTGTGAGCCACTGTGCCCAGTCACTTTCATTTCTAAACAGTTTAGGATCCCAGTGAAGAAAAACTACCCTGCAGAGTTTGGTTCTATGTGCTAGATCACTCTGTGGCTACTCCGTGGGATGAAGGCCACATTTTGCCAGCATGACCCTTAGAACAACACCCTTTTCTTTTGCTGGAAATATTTCCATCTGTTGCAAATTCAACTGACTCTGTTGGGAAAGAACAAAAATGCAATATTATGACTTCGTCTTAGAAAACTAAAAATTCCTTCCAGGTTCAAGTCTACTTGTCATTGCTGTGGTGTTCCCAGGTGTTGCACCTGAGGGTTGTTTAAGCCCTTAATCCTAATGGCAAGTATGAAGTGCTGCCATAATAGCCAAGAACCCAGCACTGTGATACATAGTCAATCTTCCTATGACATCAAATGGACTGTTTGATTAAACACCTGGTCTTGGGTAGAAACTCTTAAATAGCAACAATTTTCATTTGGGAAGTAAACTCTAGGACACCTAATGGGGAACACAAGGGCTTGAGTATAAGCTTATAATACCAGCCAGGGAAGACTGCATGGGTTTAGATATGAGTTGTATCTGGGTCACATCTGGAGGGTAGGTAGATTTTTGCAGTATGCATGCACAGAAGTATCCGGGTGCAAACCAGAGTGGCTTTGCCTATATCCTGCAGAGCCCTTGACCAATCAAGAGAGTAAATGCTCCATGTGTGTGTAATCAGTGGGCACGCGTTGCTTTATCAGGTTGCAGAACAAAGTCACCAGGGAAAAGGAAGGGGAAGTTCTTCCGCTAAGCTGGGTTGTTGAGTGTGCTCTCAGTGTCCTGCTCATATTTCACTTTCTCCCTCACCACTAGCATCAAGGGGGAACCCAGTGGGAAGAACCATTACTCATTCCACCACCAGCATGAGCACACGTAGGGCCCACTGTGTCCTGCTGGCTGTGAACCTACTCCTCCAGGCTTCCTAATGATTATGGAAATTCATTTTGGCTAAAAAACTGTAAGATCAGCAGCATCTCTGTGGATCTAAATTACTCATAAAACGTATGGGCAATAACCTAAGGAAATTCACAAATGAAATACTGTAACAGTGATTTTCCCGAGTGCAAGAATTCCTTTAAAATTCAATCACTGATTGTAGAAATGATGATTGGACAGCTGTCACGCTATCATTACAAATACAATTTAGTGTTGTTAGTATTTATAAGACAGACAGCAAGGCATGTTCAAAAGTCTTACCCAAGTGCCTACTTGAAAAACTAGCCCACACACAGCATTTCTATTGAATAAGTATTCTATTTGGTTGTTCAGCTGAATAGAGCAGAGGCAAAGCAAATATTAAAGGAGACAGACATGCCCGCTTAAAGGATAAACATTTCTTTCATTTGTCATTGCTTCCGCCTTCCTTCTTTTAACCCCTCAAATGAGCATTTTAAACAGCAAGAAACAGAGAAGTCTACCGACAGCTGGTGTATGTCTGAAGGCACAAAGTGAAAAAAATCCAAATGAGAAGTGAACTCTTCTCAGACTATTTCTTTGTTCTCTTGTTAACAAAATAATGCTGCCGCCATCATGCATTTGTGTCACACATAATGAGGCCCTAATCGTTTGTAATGCCAGATCTTAGAAATAGTGGTGGGACAGGGGAAGTACTTGGAGATAAAAAGGGTCTGTCCTTGGAGAAAAATTCTGCATTGCTGTAGGATTTGTTGGAGTGGAAAAGAACAGAAAGCGGGGCTGTATCAACATATCCTACTCTGACCCTGATCTGAAACCTTGACACATTCCAGGAACAATGGATTAATGACTCTTTTAAAAATTAGTAATTGGGTGATATTGACGTCAAGCCCTAGTTACCACAAGGAAGAAGCATTTCCAACAAATGCAAATACTTTGTAACTCATTGGGAGGCAAAAACTGACCTGAACTGATGGCAGACTATTTATAGTCTCAATGTGAATATTCATATGCTTTGCTGCGGAATTAGAAATGCGTTTGATTATGCAGTGCTGACCCAGACTCAGCTGGGGATGCTATTATGTAACACTGGGTATGTTTTGTGGGCTGTATTTCTCTTCTAAAATTACAAACATTTTAAATGCTCAAACATTTCTGACCCAAATGACTTCTGATCAGAGTTTCTGGGCCTAGATTGGATTCCAATTCCAATATTACATGGAGGCGACATAACCGTGTGCAAAGCAGACATTGTCCTGCCCTCATGGAGTGTTTACTCTAGAGAGGACTGATAATAGTTATAGCTAACTTTATCTTTTTAATTAATAGACTTTATTTTTTCAGAGCAGTTTGAGGTTTATAGAAAAATTGAGCAGAGTAGAGAGAGTCTGTCTACACCCCTTCTCCTGCACACAGTTTCCCGTATTGTTAACATCTTGCATTCCTGTGCTGTATTTGTTACAATTGATGAGCCAATATGAATGCATTTATATTAACTAAAGCCCAGAGTTTACATTAGGGTTCATAATGTATTGCACATGCTGTGGTCCTGGCAAATGTATTACAACATGTATCCACCATTACAATATCACACAGAATAGTATATTACCCTAACAATCTAATGCTCCACTGTAGCAAACTTTCCGATTTATATATAGATGCATTACTATTTACTCATGCGAATAAAAGTATAGAAACACACATATAAAACTGATTGGCTATAGCTAGAAAAATCTAAATGAGATATCAGGTCAGTAATTCACTCAATATTGGTTTCCTAGTGGCATAAGTATGTAGTGGACATCTGTGATTTTTGCCTCAGTATCCACTGCTCCTTATTAGGTAAGAGCATTCTACTTTTTCTTTGGTGAGCCAACCCTCCTACTCTTTCAACTCAAGTGGTTTGGATAGACTAAAATCCTCTGCACAGGTCAGGAGTAGCAGATAACACTGCTTAGCATTGATAAGTTATTAATACTTATTTATATGTTATCAATTGGCCTGATCAATTAATATTCCATTTTCTTGGTTAAATTGGTTCCCATGCATGGGTGACCAAAGCCTGGCTAATAAGACTCCATTGTAGGACTTTTCATAGAACTACAAGGAAAAACCCCTTTTATAGTCTAGAATTGCTTACAGAAGGAAGCCCGGAGCTTCCAAAGACTCCCACGTAGAGAGAGAGAGAGAGAACCTAAAAAAAGAATGAAGCCAAAACAGAAAAGAACAAAATTAAAGGATAGGGACAAACTGAGTTCCGATGGCATCGTTTCAGCTCTGGAACAGGTTCTGTCCCAAGCAAGCTTTATTCCTAAGATTCCCAGATATGAGAGCTAACAATTGCCTTCATTTAAGCAAATTTGAGTTGCAGTTGTTATCAGCTGTAGCTAAGAAACTCCTAATCAACATGTATTCCTAGAAAGGTACACATCATTTTATTCAGTGAGTTAATTCTTCATGTCATTGGTCTTCATTCTATTCTTCTTATTTCTTTTTGACACTTCTCCAAACGTACTTGTGTGTGTGAATACATACCAACAGGACTGGTCTTCAGCAATGTGGCAGGCAAAAACCTTCTCTCTGTGGACTTACTGTTCATTTTTGCGCCTGTACTTCAACCTGAACACCACTGGGATCAACTACTCCCTAGAAATCTGCTTCTTTGAACTGTGCCCCTTCTGGTATTTCTGAACGCATATGGAAAGCTCCATCATGTGTCTTGCCCACGCCCTTCCCCACCACAGGACAGTTTGTTGTTGGAAAAAAATATCTATAACTACAATCTAAGCCATTCTGGAGACTGTTAGCTTCAAGCTGGAATTCATACACTTTAATGGTGGCCTTTTGAAAAGATCATTAACCAAAAGCAATGCTAATGCCTTCAATATGCTTTTGTGTATTCTTCGTATGCATAAAGAATCTCCCAGAGAGCCAGTTAAAAATGAAGACTATAGGACTCCGTGGCCTTTCCCAAACTTTCTGATTACATAGATTTGGGGATGGGGTGCAGGCATATGCATTAGAATTTTGCACCTTGGATTACAGATGCAGGTGATCTAAAATCATGAGCCACTAGTTAAGGAGGACAGAGTAGGGTAATTTCAGCAACCACATCAGGCTGTTTTAAGCAGCAGGTGGCTGCCAGAGCTGATAACCAAGGAAAAAACAGCACTTGCATGGCTCTCAAATCAAATGCTGGAAATGCCTCTCTTTTATGCTCTGAATGAGCAGTGTCTCCCATTATTCATGCTCGTAGGGATATATTTTTCTGCTTAATAGGAGGTATAAATGACCTAGAAGACCTGCTTTGGCTTCTGATGCTTTAGTTGTCATGTATTAAGAGCTCTATAATCCAGAGTTGTCCAAACTTTTGTGGGACTGGGAGAAACAACCGTTTCTTTCCCCAGCTATCTCTCCAACCCTCCCAGAGCCAAACTATCCTCCTTTTCGACTAAACAAAAGTACGACCAAAGTGTAGAGGTTGCCTTTTCTACATTCAGTCATGATTTCACAGTTTCCTGGAGACCATCTGTTTTAAGCCCTTCTGGGGTGAACTGGAGTTTTTAACTCCCCAGTGACACCCTCCATTCCCCACTGCCTTCCCTGACATTAAATTGCCCAATCACAGAATGCCTGCAGGCAGTACTTTCATGTTATATGCACCGCAGCTCCTCAACTAATATTCATGAACCTTTGCACCTGTCTCTTTGGCAGCTAAAGTACCCTACTTCTGTCTTTCTCTAAATGTTTCAGGTTTGTAATTTGGCACATAGTGAATGCATCAATATATATACTAGGAAGCGTGAAAGGGAGTAATCTGAAAGCTACTCAAGCAAAACTTTGAGAACATATTTCTAACAGGTCCACTAAATTTGAATTTGGTATGCTTCTCTTTCTGGTGTGAAACGATTTTAATTATTTTTCATATTGTTCCTTAGGAGACAGGGCTATCATGATGTCTACAGTGAAGCTGGGAAGGAGAACACAATGGAGATAAAGTTTATGGCAGGTAAGGGGCTCCAGATACGGTTCTTCCTGGTGGGACATTGGTATTTTAATTGAAAGTTTGTCGGGAAATCCAAACCAAACATATGTTCTACATTACCCACTGACTGAAACTAGAAAGTCCTGTCAGACAAGGATAAACAAAGCCATAATCTTTCAACTTAGGCAGAGATTTGCTCAGCTTTGAAAAAAGAGTGTTTACAAAACCACAAATCAACTCTGACTCTCCCTTCCTCAAAAGATAACCCCTATGTATCCTATTTAGAGCCATGTAAAATAATGACAATAATGACTATCATTTACTGAGTGCATAATAAGGTTAGGCTCCCTTCAAAGTAAAAATGGTTATTGGGGACAGTGTCATATAACCCACAGACAAGAGCTATGCTCTTCCTCATTTAATGATGGAAAAGAGAGGCCTGGAGACAGGCCACCTTTATAAGAGGTTGCAGAACAGGGACTGAACTTGGTTTCTTCTAAGATCAGAGCCAAGTACTTAGTGGCATTATGATATACTATGGCAACTGCTCTCTGTGCATTACCAGCACCAAGTAACACATGAGATTCTAGTATGCTGAGCGCTATGTTTTGAATGTGTGTGTCCCCTTCAAAATTTATGTTGAAACTTAATCCTCAATGCAATAGTATTAAGAGATAAGGCCCATACGGGGGTGATAAGGTCATGAGAACTCCTCCCTCATGAATGGGATTAAGGCCTTCATAAAAGAGGCTTCAAACAGCATTCAACCCTCTTGCCTTTCTGTCCCTTCCACCATGTGAAGACACAGCCTTCGTCCCCTCTGGAGGATGCAATAACATGGTGCCACCTTGGAAGCACAGAGCAGCCCTCACCAGACACCAAACCTGCCGGCACCTTGATTTTAGACTCCCCAGCCTCCAGAATAGTGAGAAATAAAGGTCTGTTCTTTATACATAACATAGCCTCAGGTATTTTGTGATAGCAGGACAAATGGACTAAGAGTGTGAGTAAAAATGGCATATTAAATGTGAGTTCAGATTTTTATCAAACCCCACTTTTTAAGGTGCAGAAACAAAGGTTTGCAAATATTAGGTAGTGTATCCAAAGTCACACAGATACACAGTGATGGAGCTCTCACCAGAATCTTGGTTTTTCAATTAAAAATGAAATATTTTTCATAGTACCTGAAGTTTCCTCCCATTTACTATTTGGATAACAGTAAAATTGATCCACTTTTACCTAGAAATATAGTGGGAAAGAAGATGGAATCATCCCTTAGGAAGAGAGATAATCTATTTTGTCAATATTTATGTCTTGAAACTTTGGTTTAGAAGGAAATAAGTGAAAGTCCATTTCCTTTCAATAGAGAGCAGAATGGATAAATGTGGTTCATCATATGCCACACTTGTTACCAATTCTTTCAAATTACAAAGTTGTTCTTTTTTGGAATTAGCAGCATATTGATGTACAGAAGGGATATTCTGTCCTAAAGTATCCTCTATAGAAAACATCATAAAAGAGGGAATTTATAACCTTTTAAAATGACAAGCATAAAATTTGCATCTAATTATTGGGCACTCTGCCTTTTCTATGTCATTTTGTCATAAGGTAAAGTGGCATGCACACTGATTTGGGCGAACACAAAGAAAAACCCTTTCTGTGAAAAGATAAATGGCAGCAGAAAAAAATGCCATTGACTTGAATTCACAGGCTTAACAAAAGAGAGGAAAAAAATGCTTTCTTAGCTTTCTTAAGATGAGGTAAAAAGCATGTCCATTGAGTTGTTGGGTCTTCTGAATAAGTCATCCACCTGTCCTCTTCATTTCACTATCAAACAATCCTCAAATCCCTTCCCATACACCTCTAGCCATAGAGAAGGTGGATGACTGTGACCTTCTTTTCCTTTATTTATTGCAAAAGCATCTGCTTGCTTGAGAAACATGCCAACTAAGTAAGAAGTAACTGACAGGGGATAATGGATTAACATTTTTCATTTATTCAACAAGTATTTACTGAGTACCCACTATGTACTAGACTATTCACAATGAGGATAGACAGAGAAGTAAACACACTGTCCAACGAGCTCACATTCTAGGCTGTGGGAGGCAGATTAAGTAATTTACATAGCTTGTTGAAAGGTCATTCATATTGTGAAGTTAAGTATATCAAGAAAGGGAATAGAATCTAGGAAGAACATTACAATTTTAAATAGTGTCTTAGTCTGTTCAGGTTGCTTTAACAAAATACCATAACCTGGGTAACTTCCTAACAACAGAAATTTATTGCTTACGGTTCTGGAGGTTGAGATGTCCAAGCAAAAGGCGCCGGCAGATTTGGTGTCTGGTGAAACCCACTTTCTGGTTCGTAGAGGGCACCTGTTTGCTGTGTCCTCACACAGTAAAGGGGAAAGGCAGCTCTCTGGGGCTTCTCTTATATGGGCATTAATCTTGTTCACGGGGGCTCTGCCCTCATGACCTAATCCCCTCCCAAAGGCCCAACCTTGGGTGTTAGGATTTCAACATATGAACTTAATGGGGACAAAACTTTCAGACCACAGCAAATAGAATAGACAGAGAAGTCCTTTCTGAGAAAAGGATATTTGATCCAAGACTTGAGGGAGGTGAGTAGGCAAACCCTAAGGCTATCTCACTGATAAGCATTTCAGGCACAAACAGCAGTAACTGACAGAGCCCTGTAGCAGTAAGAGAGTGCTTAGCGTGTTTGCAACAAACAAATTCTCTCTCTCTCTCTCTATCACACACACAAACACGCGTGCGCACAGCAGTGTGCCTTCAGTACCATATGCAGGAAGAGCAATGCTGAACATGAAATAGCAGTGGTGGCATCAATGTATCATGTGTCAGTTCTTAATAGTGCCATGTTCATGGCAGAGTTCCCCAACCTACACTGTATAAGCTAAGGCAGGTATGATTTCTGCATCCTAACTTTATAGACAAACACAGTGAGGCCCCAAAAGATCCACCTGATGAAGCCTTGGTTACTCTGCCACTATCAAGATTTTTTTTCTTTTTCTCT
>NW_012105642.1:1318752-1382502 GCF_000951045.1 Mandrillus leucophaeus | reverse complement strand
AATATGCCAATGTCTATAAGCTATAGGGGTCAAAACCACAGTGCCAGTGCCTGGGTTCAAAATCTCAGCTCTACCACTATGCAACATTGAGTGAGTTACTGAGACTTTGTGCCTCAACTTCCTTGTGAAATGGAGCCTAGTTTATAGGATATGAGTGTTAAATCCCTTAATATATTTAAAGTGTTGAGATTAGTTCCTGGCACCTAATAATTCTTACGCAAGTATGCAAACACAAAATGTCTTTAAATTCTTTAAAGTCTATAACGCTGGGGGAGGGGAAGTGTTTGGGATAGGAAGGATAATGCACCCTTGTTTCTGTTTAGTGTTTATCTAACAGGTAGGAGGACACATGGGACTTTCTGTGGTCCAGATGGAATAAGATCTTTCTGAACATAAATCACCATGGACACAAATTTTTTTGCCTTCAGGAGGGTAACAAAGTGAGCAAGCACATCTTTCCACCCTTGCCCTCTCTCTCCCAAAACTGATGGCTCAGTTGGGTACATAAAAATTTGGGTGTAAGTCCCAGACAACCTACCTTTAATCTTCCCCAGGTCTCTGAACGAGTTATGCCCAATGTTCAGGCTCAGAATAGTTTAGACTATCAAAGAAATCTACTTTCAGACAGGGCTGGAAAGAGGGTAGGTAATGTCTGCCTGCACTTAATAGGGAAAAAAAACAGTATAAATCCCTTTGACTGGTTTCTGGCTTTTGATGTCATGGCATCTCTATCTCATTGACATCAAAAAGAAGCAAAGTGTAACGTAGCAAAAAGTAGGAAATATCTGTATTCTTGTCAGGCAACAAAAAATTCCCTATAATGAAATGGCCTTTCCTTCTGCTCTCAAAGCATTCTGTACACCATGATACTTATCTAGTCACACTTACAATACTTTACTTACTTGTCCATTGCTTGTATGCTCTTAGAAGATAGAGACTTGAGTTAATGTAGTCATTGTTCCCCAGCTTTTATCATTCTTTCTGCCACACTGTGGATATCTGATCCATCCTTAATGAATGAGTTAATGAACAAACAAAACAACTTGCCAATGAATGTAGTATAAGCTGGTATACAGTAGAACTAGGGTTGAACACTACATATCCTGATTACCTGTCAACTATTATTTATAATAGAACCTGGTGCTTCTGGAAGGTCTTTGAGAGAACTAGCTGGGGTTTAGCCCACCAAGAAAGTCAATTTTTGAATTTTCTATGTAAATTAACTTTTCATTCTATTTAAAAGGTGAAGTTTTGGCGTGGTGTGATGGCTCACGCCTGTAATCCTAGCACTTTGGGAGGCCCAGGCAAGCGGATCGCCTGAGGTCAGGGGTTCGAGACCAGCCTGGCCAACATGGTGAAACCCATCTCTACTAAAAATACAAAAATTAGCTGGGTGTGGTGGCTCATGCCTGTATCCCAGCACTGTGGGAGGCCGAGGCAGATAGATCACCTGAGGTCAGAAATTCGAGATCAGCGTGACCAACATGGTGAAACCCTGTCTCTACTAAAAACTCAGCTGGGCATGGTGGTGCGTGCCTATAGTCCCAGCTACTTGGAAGGCTGAGGCAGAAGAATCACTCAAACCCAGGAGGCCAGGTTGCAGTGAGCTGAGATCGTGCCACTGCATTCCAGCCTGGGTGAGAGAGAGACTCTGTCCCAAAAAAAAAAAAAAAAAAGTGAAGTCTTATCCTTATGAACCTTGTTTCTAATGTTAGTCACTCTATGGAGAAATTGTTCCTCAATCATTCATTCACTGACTCATTCAACAAATGTTTTCTGAGTATGTACCATGTTTCACATGTAGAGGATACAGTAGTGAAAAAAGACTGACAAGGTCCCTCCCTTCCTTCATTGAACATATCTTCACTGACAAGCTGATGGTTAGTAACTGAATTTTTAAAAATGACCTGATCTGGACAGATCTAACACATCATCTGGTCCAGTAGTTCTTAATCATTTTTTAACTTAGAGAATACATTGATAAGTAGATGGAGGAGTTAATATGTATATACAATTTCAGGGATTTCAGAGACCTCCCTGAAGATAATCTATGGATTTCAGGTTAAAAATCCCTGATCCAATTTGGGTCTATCATTTTGCAAATGAATGTACTTATGTCTACATTTACTTTAAAAACAAAAAGTAAAATGTTTGGCTTATAGTAAAACTTTCACAACAAAATATTAACTATTTAACTAGATAAGTCTCTTCAGGGTATTTCAGGGGTTTGACAAATTATAGAAATAAATGTGAAAATTTTAAGGTGAAAAAGAAAGAAAGTTAATAGAGTGAATTTTTGTTGTTCTCAATTAATAGCAAAAATAACAAAAAATACACTTCAAGCAATACAACTATCCTTCCCAACTCCTAGGAAATAAATAGAAAACTACTGGCTGTGTTAGAAGCCATAAAAATGTTAAGTGAAATACAACCAACTTTGTCTGGGTAATGACTATCTCAAATGAGAACCAACCATTGTTTACCAAACCTTTGGGATATTGACACAAAAAGCATCCTGAAGTAGGATCTGAGTAGTTCTAAAAGGGAATTCAGGAGTTGGCCCTTGTCCGTTAATATGCTTCTACTCTGGGCAAAATATCCAGCACATAATAGAGGTATTTATAAATATTCCATAGATAATTATCAAAATATGTGAAATATACTTTCCCAACATAGGGAAATCAATATGCTATCAACATAGCAAAAGTTAAAGGGTTAAAAAAAAAAAACAAGAAAATATATGCATATGGTGATAATATATATGAGGCTATTTTGGTCAATGAGAAAAGCCTAGTGATTTGAAGGATCGTTGATTAAAAATAATAACTATAGCCAAATTTTTTGAAGTGCTTAAAATGCACAGAATGGGAGAAAATGTAAATCATGTATCTAATAATAATCTAGTATTCAACATATGAAAAGAATCTTACAACTCAATAATGATAAAACAACTCAATTTAAAAAATAGGTAAAGGACTTGAATAAACACTTCTCCAAACAGAGATGTATAAATGGTCAATAAGCACATGAAAAGATGCTCTACATTATTAGACATTAGAGGCATGCAAATCAAATGAGATACCACTTCATACCCAGTAGGCTGGCTATTAAAGAAACACATACCAAATATCAAAACAAGAAAACCTAGAAAATAAGTGTTGGCAAGAATTATTGAAGTGATTACATGAAGTCAGAAGGCTCAAATGTTGCTGGTGGTAATGTAAAATAGTGTAGATACTATGGCAAACAGTTTGCAGTTGCTCAAAAAGTTGACCCAGAAATTCCACCCCTAGGTATATACTTGTGTTAGGGGTCCCCAAAACCATCCTCAGGTTTGATGTTTTACTAGGAGGATTCACAGGACTCAGCATATATTCATAGTCACAGTTAAGACTTACTAGATCATAATGTGAAAGGATAGAGAGGAAAATCAGCAAAGGGAAGAAACACATGGAGTGAAGACTGGAGGAAATCAGAGGCAAGATTCCCAAGTCTTATCCCAGGAGATGCACATAAAACAGCAATGCGGCCGGGCGCGGTGGCTCAAGCCCGTAATCCCAGCAGTTTGGGAGGCCGAGACGGGCGGATCACGAGGTCAGGAGATGGAGACCATCCTGGCGAACACGGTGAAACCCCGTCTCTACTAAAAAGTACAAAAAACTAGCTGGGCGAGGTGGCGGGCTAGTCCCAGCTACTCGGGAGGCTGAGTCAGGAGAATGGCGTGAACCCGGCAGGCGGAGCTAGCAGTGAGCTGAGATCCGGCCACTGCACTCCAGCCTGGGCTACAAAGCGAGACTTCGTCTCAAAAACAAACAAACAAACAAAAAACAAAAAACAAAACAAAACAAAAAAACACACAAAAAAACCCAGCAATGAATTATGAAAACACATGTGAAAATGTTGCCAGCCAAGGGCACTTATTAAAGACAAGCACCCACAGTTTTCATGGGGGGCTGGTCATATTGGCAGCCTCTGCTTGACATATACCAAAAATTCCAGATTCCCAGAAGGAAATAAGGTGTTCATCAAAAACCACATTATTTGCACAGTTTAGGAACAGTGAGCCACTCTTACCAGTTAGGGTAATGGGAGCCCTACTGAAATCCAGGTTTTCACATGCCAGTAAAGGGCCAACATTTTAAAGCAGGCTTTTCAAAGCGCAGCAGTCAGGCCTGTTAAGTTCACTCTTTTTTGCACAATACCCAAAAGAATTGAAAACATGGGTCTGCATAAGCACTTTTACACAATTGTTCATAGCAGTATTATTAATAATAGCCAAAAGGCAGAAATAGCCCAAATGTCCATTGACTGATGAATGGATAAACAAATGTCATAGATCAATACAGTGGAATATTATTCATCCATGAAAAGGATACATGTGACCATAGGGATGAATCTTGAAAATATTATGAGAAGTGAAAGAAGCAGATATTGCATAATCTGAAAGGTCACATATTGCATAATTCCATTCATATGAAATGTTCAGAATAGGCAAATACATAGACACACAAAGCAGACTAGCAGTTGCCAGTGTATGAGGGGAAGAAGGTGTTGGAAAGGGCTACTAAGTGGTAAGCGGTTTCTTTTTGTGGGTAATGGAAATATTCTGGAAGTGGATAGTGGTGATAGTTTCATGAAATTGTGTATATACTAAAAAGAACCGAAATGGTAAAATTTAATAGAAGAGACATGGAGTGTGTCTCTTCTTGAATAAAAATAATAATTATAGCCAATTTTTATGAAGTGCTTAAAATGCCAAAGACCACAGAGAATGGGAGAAAATGTTTGTAAATCATTTTCTTGATACATGATACATACATAATCATTTATCTATGAATTACCCAGTTTACAGTATTTTGTTATGACAGCTGTAGCTGACTAAGACAGGGACTATGCAGTGTGCTTTACATAGAGTATCTCACTTAATCCTTAAAACAATCTTGTAAGATAAATCCCATAATAATAATAATATTATATATATTATATAATAATGATATATGATAATGCTGCACTTTATATCAATTACAATATATTAAGAAATGTTAATAGAAGTTATATCTTTGAGTTAAATTTAAACAAGTATATGTTTGGTGAATTTAATTTGTATATTAAAAAATGTTCAGCTGGGACAACACGGCAAGACCCTATCTTTATAAAAAGTAAAACAAAGTAGCCAGGCATGGTAGTGCACACCTGTGGTCCCAGCTACTCAGGACGCTGAGGCAGGAGGATCGTTTGAGCCCAGGAGGTTGAGGCTGCAGTGAGTTATGATCGTGCCACTGCATTATACGCCTGGGTGACAGAGTGAGACCCTTTCTCGAAGAATAAATAAACAAATAAAATTAAAACATGTAATGGGATAGCTGTGAACTGCTGTTTACCTAAAATTCAGATGTTGCTATCCTGACCCCAAGTATGCCTATATTTAAAGTAAGGAAGTAATTAAGGTTAAATGAGGCCATGGGGTGGAGCCTTTATCTGACATGATATTGTCTTCATAAAAGGAGATACCAAAGAGCTCACACTCTCTCAGCCATGTGAGGACACAGCCAGAAGGCATCTGTCTGCAAGTCAGCATGAGAGCCCTCACCAGAAAGGGAGTCAGGTGGCACCTTGATCTTGTATTCCTCAGCTTCCAAAACTCTAAGTAAACCAATTTCTCTAGTTCGAACTACCCAGTTTATGGTATTTTGTTATGATTGCTCTAACTGACTAAGACAGGGACTGTGAAATGTGCTTTGCATAGAGTAGCTCACTTAATCCTTAAAATAATTTTGTAAGATAAATCCCCCTGATATTCCCTTTTTTTACATAAAGGGTTAAGAAAACTAAATTGCTAAAGTAACAGGTAGGACTTAAACAGAGGTTGCTGATTTAAAAATCCATGCTCTTAATCATAACTCCATACTGACTCACATTATAATGATGCTATGAACAAATTTCCAAATTATAAGGCTGTATAATGTAAAATAGGCTCCTGGTTTTTACTTTCCTTTACATGTACAATTTACCCCTTTATGTATGTACTTTCACAATTCATTTTCCTTTCATTATGTTGTTTTTCAGTAGCTGCTTCCTTTAGAAGGTTTTTAGAAACACACAGTTTTCTACTGGGTACATAAAGCCAGTGCTTGATTCCTTTCCTGGTAGAGATCATCCTAAAGCAATAAGTAGAATGTAAAAGGGAAGTGAAAGCTCTATCATAGATAAAAACAAGAGATATCTAAAACCTTGAAACACGATATATGTAGAAAGCTGTCAAATGCTGTTGAAGTCTAATTGGGGTTGATAAAGATCTTAAAAGCACTTGAATATCTCAGATAAAGTAATATAGTACAGCCCTCTAAAGCAAGTTGCCCAACCAATGTTATGAATACTCTAGAACTGGGTCTGGTGTGGTGGCTCATGCCTGTAACCCCAGAACTTTGGGAGGTCAAGGAAGGAGGATCGTTTCAGCCCAAGAGTTCAAGTCTAGAGTGAGCTATAATAGTGCCAGTGCACTCCAGCCTGGGTGATAGAGCGAGACCCTGTCTCCAAAAAAATAACATAAAAGTACATAAATAAAGGACTTAACATTTTCCCTACATCACTCCCAACCCCAACGGGAATGAACACAGGCTGAATAAGCTCCCACTGGCTGTCTCTTGTTCCGTTCTGGTCGGTTTTCTCATTGAGCACTGCTTGCCTATAATTGCCTTGTCTTTGGGGTTGAGTACTTGTTTAGTTTGGTTTTGTCTTTGGACCATGGCCTACTGCACAGGTGCTATCTTCTTCTTTCACTCTTAGGTTCTTTTTTGGCATAGCATCCAACTCCCAGGCAACCCAACCAGTGAAGCATCTCCAACCCCAACACTTCCCCACTTGGCTCTTGCTTATATAAAGTCACATCATTTCCTAGGGCTATACACAGATTTATCTACAGAACAGTGTGAAGAACACCGTTTTGGAATCATAAATGTCTCAATTTAAATCCCAGCTCCTCTGTGTCTAGCTATGAGATGTTTGAACCATTACTTACACTCTGAGTCTCACTTGCTTTATAAATAGTACTAAATAATATTAATAATACTGATTTTTAAAAAAAAAATTGTTGTGAAATTTAGAAAACAATCAGATAAAAGTCCCAACACTCTGCCTGGCCAATAGAGGGAGCCCATTTCAATAATGAGTGATCACTACTGTAATTACTAGATTGCTAGTGCTATTATGATTATTACTACTTCTGTAGAAGGATAAAATCCACAATGCTAGTGAAAATAGCTAACATTTAATGGTCATGTCTCCATGACAGGTTTCTCACTTAGTGCTTTACATGCATTGTCTCATTTCAACCATGATGAAGGTATTATCATCATCTGGATTTTACAGATCACAAATCTGAGACTGTGAACAGTTCAGTTCCTTTCCCAAGGCAGTATGCCTAAATAAGAGAGTTGAGAAAAAAAATCCAGGTCTGTGAGAATCTAAAGCCTATTCTTTGTACACTTATTTCAGATTTATTTCTTTCTATAATTATTTCATTATCTCTCAACATTCTCATTTTACAAGTGAGACTATTGATTACGTTCAGGACACGCTACTCCAAAATATGGCATCTTGTCACTTCAGCAAACAGCAGAAGCAGGAAGGTCTCTCTAATCTCCTCCTGTGGTTCTCCCCTGAAGCAGGACATAAAAAGATTATCTGACCTTCATCTAAAGTAGGTCATAAGACCTGCATTCCAGAGGGGTCCTCCCTATATCCAGAGGAAAGGAATGAAGGTACAGACTCTTAAGAAGAAGCTGAAGAAACAGGCCGTGCTACGTTCCCCCCTGTTTATTTCCTGTAAATCATGCCCCTTTTTGTTCAATCATATCTCTATACGACTTTCCACTCTTCATCAAATGTAAACATAAAAATAGTTTTCCTTGTGTTTAGAAAAAAACTGAAGCAATATTCCCTCTGCTTTCATACCGCAGCAATCATCAACACAGAAGACTTCCATGACCAAATGTGTTTGCGTGGGAGGGGGTTTCTTCCCACCACCAAGTGAGCAATGAATTCTGCAGCAGATATCACTTGGGGGTCCTTCTATACCATTTTGAATCTACCTGGTCAGATCTCACAGGCTGAAGACTCAGTCCCCAAAACTGCTCCCCCACTTCAGATATTAGTCACAAATTTGGGAACTTCTGCCTGACTGGCTTCAAGTTGGGGTTCCCATGACGCACTTTGTGTTCAATTAATTTGCTAGAGTGGCTTAAAGAACATAGGGGAACACAGTGTTTGCTGGTTTATCATAAAGGATATCACCAAGGATACAGATGAAGGCATGCATAGGGCAAGGTATTGGGGAAGGGGTGTGGAGCTTCCATGCCCTGCTTGGGTGAGCCACCCTCCAGGACCCTCCACGTGTTCCGTGTTCAGCTTTCTGGAAGCTCTTTGTACCCTGTCCTGTTGGGTTTTTATGAAGGCTTCTTTACGTAGGCATGACTGATTAAGACAGTGACCACTGGTGATCAGCTTAACCTTCAGTCCCTCTTCTTTCTCCAAAGGTTCGGGTTGAAAGTACCAATCCTCTAAGCATGACTTTGTGTTTCCAGTGACCAGCCCCATCTTGAAGTGGTCAGTCAACATTAGCAAACCGAAAAACAGCACTTTGGAGATTCCAGAGATTTTAGAAATTATATGCCAGGACATGGCATGAAGACCAAATATATATTTTACAATATTACATCCTGTTTATTTGGGTCTTCATTTCTGGAGGCTTCAGTATTACATAAAACTTACATTAAATAAATCTGTATGCTTTTCTGTTGTTAATCTGGTTTTCTTAATCATGACCCCTGCAATGAGTGAGAAAAAGATGTCACCTTTTCTCCTCTATACTACCTAATAGAACTTTATCTCCCTATGGCAACTAACACATTGCTGGAATTTCAATAGATGTTCAAGTAATAATTTATTTTTGTGGGTATATATTTTCAAATTGAAAATAATATCACCATATAACAATGCAGAAGACTTTTTTTTTTAATCACTTCTAATTTTACCTCTTTAACAGATACTTTTGGTGTATTCCCTTCGAAATTTTTGAAATTCAACTATAAAAATAGTTACAACAATGTGCACTGGTAACAACTTTCCATATTTCTACAGAGCCTCCATAAACTGCATTTTTAATGAGTGTATATTCAATAAATGCTGAATGGTGATTCATCTATCATTAGCAGTCAGAGCAGATGAACCCAGCAGCCCTCTGATAAACTATGCTATAAATAACATTTTAAAAAAAGTCTTGATATAATGAAGGAAGAGTTTTTAAAAAGTGGTTGCATATTCATATGCTAAAAAATATTTGTGCCATATACAACTAGTAGATAAGCTCAGTCCCTAACTAATGATAGGACTTGTACAAGTTACCCTTGGTGGTCTTTGAGCCTTTATTATAGAATGAACTGGAATTTATATTCTCCCTGAGGCTTCTACAAGTTTTATAATTTTACTATGAGTATTGCCTGGTCCCAGTTCTGATGCTCAGCAGTTGGGCGACTAAACAAGTTCCCTTGCTTATAGAGGTGATACTAAATGAGTAGTTCTCCTTCTGCCATGTTAATCCTCTCTGTGTTTAGCATTTCTGGTTTGAAGAGTGGTGCTGATGGAAACCCCCTTTTTTCATGTTCAGAGACCTTGCCATTATCCTACACATCCATCCTCCAATTCTTAATGTTCTTCTTCCCTCCTTCTTCCTTCAGAAAAGTAGGGGATTTGGAATATATCACATCTAAAGTCTTACATAAAATCTGACCCCAAAAATACCGATTTGTGGCTGGTGTCTGTTTTCATATATTTTAAATTAGTTTCTAACATTTAAAAGAAAATAGATTCATAGTTACTCTTAAAAAATCAGGAGCTTTTGTAACACTCCAGCATTCACAGGAGGCAGAAACTGGCTGAAACTCACTATGTACTGACTGTGTCGGATTACCCATGCACTGACCAAAGTCCTGACCAGAGTCTCCATCACCGTCTATTATCTACTACTAAGCTAGCTTCACTTATTTCTTTTCCATATCCGGCCCCCATAGGCATCTGGGTTTGTGACCCTCTTGCTCTGTGTGACACTATGTTGCCTGAGGAAATCATCAAAAACTGACAATGATTCTGAAGAACGGTGCTTCAAACAGTTCATTCAAAAAATACTGGATCTCTGCTTTGGACTGATTGACCCTGACTGGAATCCAATTCCCAATTCCACTGGTTTCATACCCCTGCCATTTTATTGATTTAATGCACATTGTCCCTGCTAGATAAAGCTGACTTCTCTGCTTTGAACCTTGGGGTCAAGTACATTTTCATGCTGTACGTTAAAAAAGGAAGACACTGGCATTCTTCGAGAGGGAACAACTCCCTGTGGAGTGTCTGGAAAGCCTTTGCCACGAGCAAAGGTTAAAATAGAGCTGTTTTGTGTGTTTACTTTGCATGAACTATCACTCAGAAAGCATTTTCCTTTGTTACAAACTTTATGAAATTATTCATCAGAGGTAGAAATGGCCTCAATTAGATAAAAGAAATGAAGCATTTAATTAATTTGTGACAAGTCCACGGGTGGCCAGAAAAATAAAATCATATCTAAAATTAGTTGAAGACAGACCACAAGATTGGACACTTTCTCCATATTAAAAAAAAATGCAATTGACACCTTTTAACAGTTGTCTTTTATTTGTCTAGTAACAAAAAAAAAAAATCAGTTTCGTTAGTCAAAGCAGGAAAACAAAAGACCAGGTTATAACTACACAGAGCTTTCAGGAAAAGGAAATTGCACTAGTTATGGAAACAAGAAATTCTGGGTGCACCTGTCACTATTAAAATACAACAAAAGCCAGAATAAAGTTGCCAAAACAATGCACAGTTAAAATTATTCCTGACTGGCTTTTCCTTTCCTCTCCAATTGTTTCTTACATTTGGCCAAGATAGACAACCTGTAAAGTGCTTTACACATATCCTATACAGGATGGTTGCCATTAAATTATCTGGAGTTTTCTGAGGCCTACAAAACTAACAAAATCACTTTCACAGACTGCACAACTGAAAACCAAAATTGCTCACATGTAAACTATGCGATTGTGATGCCCTGAAACGCTCATAAGACATTTTCACTAGACAGCATGTTCTGTATTTACTAACTGTGGTTCGAACTAATATATACCTAGTGCTAATAATTTATTTTTTAATCAGTGCCTTTTCAAGAGGAAAAGTAATGATATCTATAGAGTGACAATTTAAAATGTTAACAAAGGAGGGTTTCAGCAATAAGCAGTAAGTGAGGAAGCATGTATTGCGGAGTTTATTCTTATTCTCTTTTTGTATTTATATGTTTGAAACAGGGTCTTGCTCTGTCACCTAGGCTGGAGTGCAGTGGCACAATCTCAGCTCACTGCTGAACTCCCAGGTTCAAGTGATTCTCCTGGCTCAGCCTCCCAAGTAGCTGGGACTACAGGTGTGTACCACCATGCTCGGCTAATTTTTGTATTTTTAGTAGAGACAGGGTTTCACCACGTTGGCCAGGCTGGTCTTGAACTCTTGACCTCAAGTGATCCACCCGCCTCAGCCTCCCAAAGTGCTGGTCTTACAGGTGTGAGCCACTGCACCCAGCCACACTGAATTTAAATGATTAATTATTAAAACATTTTTCAATATGTGAAATTGTTCATCTTATAGAATTGGAAAGGAGACTGGTCTGGAAGTCTGGCATAAATCTTTAGCCTTAGGTGAACGATATAAACCTCTGTAATTGCGGGGATTAGGTTTCAGTAGTTCCCATCCCCCATTGCACATGACGATAATCTGAGGGAACTTTGAAAATCCCTGGTGCATAGCTTGTACCCTTACCAATCAAATCCTAATCATAAACCAAGCATGAGACCCATGCATCAGTATTTTTTAAAGCCCCCCACATGATTCTAATGTGCAGCCAAAGTTGAGAATCACACTGTACTAATTATAACTTCAGGTGTCTTTCAAGATTTAAAAACAAAACAAAACTATAAATACATTCTTTATTCTAAAAGAAATAGTTATTTTTACCAATAAAATTTGGTTTTTGTCTGTTGTAAATGCAATATGCATTTTTGTTGGATTTTCATCAAATGTTAAGGCTTCATTTGTGATAATCTGGTTTAAAAACTCAGCCACTGTGGTGTAAATGAAATTCAGTGGCAGTGGAGGGGGGATGGTCCTATGAGATATCTGAGAAGAGATATATCATGTATTCTGAAGATCCAAGTAGTAACAGCCATTAAAATATGTACACACATTTCTGCAATGCAATATCGAGACAGGAGATCATCCGTACCTGATTGGGTTTACACTGAAAAGTTCTCTTATTACAATATTTTACAAAGGAATGGACAGTTTCCTTTTTAAAAAAGATTTATCTTCAACATAAAAATTGCATTTGTGTACTTATTATAGAATAATAATGTTTTCATACTAGGAAAATATCCTATCATTTTCTTCTGGGCAGTGTGTGTGTGTGTGTGTGTGTGCATGCGCGTGTGAGTGCCTGGGTGCATGCACATGCTCTCGGGGTAGCAGGGAATGGATTGCCTTTCTAGGAAGTACTTGAAAGTCTCCAGATTTAAGGTTTTGAATATTCATGATGTGGGACATCAGGCCACAGTTTTAGAGCCTCAGGCCCATATCAATGGGCTCCTTTATTAAAACTTCACAGTTTTGTCACTGAAGTGATTGCTCATCTCCCAGAGCTTCTGCACAGCAGCTGGAGATAACCTAATTCTCTAAAATCTAGAGAATGTATCCCCTCCAAGAATGGACACAGTCTCTTACGGGAATCCTTTATTCCTATCTTTCCTGATAGTTATAATCATTTCTTGTGGTCCATATGGGTTACCTTTTACGTTTTGGATGTAAATGATTACCTTTTGTTGGAAACCCCCATTTCCTTTTAAAAATGTCATTGTATCATCAGCAAATGAAGATATCTTGTCATCATTAGTTTTTCAAGGTAAATAGTAATGCTCAGAATTATATATTTTAACTTCATGTCACTAGCTTTTATTTTGAAGTAAATAATTAAGAGATTAACCCATTGCAACTTTGAAATATAATACAGGCCAATCTTAAAGATAATGTTTTTAATCAGCTTCCTACCCTGAAGGCAATTGGTTAAATTCATATTTTGTTTTCTCAGCACCCAAAAGAACCAATAATAGAATGAATTGGTATTATATAAAACAAGTAATCACTTTTTAAATTCTACTGTATATCAAAATGACTGCATGGGAAGTAATATTAAAATATTATAATGTATTGGATTATTTTCAGACTCATTTCATTAGCTTAAATTATAGCTAAATATTTGCTACCTTACTTGCATGAAATCTAGTCAGAGTTGTGAAAATTCAAACATATTTTAATTTATTTAAACGTATCAAACAGAGCCAAATGTGGTGGTATGCACTGCAATTCCAGCACTTAGGGAGGCTGAAGGGGAAGGATCACTTGAGCCCAGGAGTTCGAGGTTGCAGTGAGCTATGATCAAGCCACTGCACTCCAGCCTAGGTGACAGAACATGACCCTGTCTCAAAACAAAAAAACAAATAAAAGAAAAAAAAGTATCGAACAATATTTAATTAAGTTAAAATAACAAAAACTGCTAAATTCTCTTCCCTGCCACTGCCAAAGGAGAAATTCTAGTGTGTTAGCAATATTAGGGGACTTTCAATTTGAAAACCAGATGTACACCTGGCTCTGCTATTAAACAGCTGAGACTGTTATGCAGCTATCTGTACTACCCCTTTGGAATTAAGAGAGTTGAATTAAATAGGCCTAAAAGATTTTTGAATTTAAATTCTTATAATTTCAAGTAAAAACAAAACACAAGTGTATTTAAAAAGTTGTAGGTGAATTTGTTTTTTGTTTTTTTTTTTTTTTTTGAGACAGGGTCTTGCTCTGTTGTTCAGTCTGGAGTGCAGTGGCATGATCTCAGCTCACTGCAGCCTCAACCTCCTGGGTTCCAGTGACCCTCCCATCTCAGGCTCCTGAGTATCTGGGACTAGAGGCATGCATCACCATGCCCATCTAATTTTTGTGTATTTTGTTTCATAGAGATGGAGTTTCACCATGTCACCCAGAGTGTTCTTGAACTCCTGGGCTCAAGCGATTCACCTGCCTTGGCCTACCAAAGTGCTGGGACTACAGGCATGAGCCACTGTGCATGGCCTGATGTTTTATTTGATAATTAAACACACACACATACACACACACACACACACACACACAATCTAGTGCTTCCCCATGACAGTTACACTTCTGGGCACTTTGAAAATGTTGACTCAAATTTCATTACAATTTAATGAATGTTTATTTTACAGGTGAGAAAACTGAGACACAGAGACCTTAAGAGACTAGTCCAAGGTCATACCAGGAAAGATGAAATTTAAATTTGGTAAGCTGGCTCTGGAATCTACATGTTCTTTTAGTTCCTACCCTAGCAATTTGTTTAAAAAGTTTTTAAACATGCAGCAAATTTAAAAGAGAATTGTACTTTAGCACCTATCTACCTACTCATATAGATTACAGCAGTATTTTGCTATGGCAGGCGACATTAAATAACCATAGGTAGATCACCCGAGAAACAAACTGTTGCATTTTTTATTTGCGTTGAGATATCCACCCCACTCTACCTCCCAATATTACATAAAGTGGGCAAACTATGTGGTCTGATGTGATGATGCAAGATATCTGTTCATCAGCTGTGAAAAGCAAATTGCACATGAGACTTCAGAGTCAAATAATAATACTAAAAATCAACACAACCACCTCTATATGCTGATTCATATTTTAGAGCACCTTCCTTACAGTTAACAAGACATCCACATGCATCATTTTTCCTTATGTAATCATGCTACTATTTTCTCAGAAATGACAATGGAGTATTGTCTGAGTGGATGGAAACCAGGCAGATTTCACTGGTCATAGTGTTGGGCATAAACCATAGAATGTATTAACACAAAATACATTCTATTGTGATGTCCGGGCATTATGCATTATGACACTGGGTTTTCCCCCTATTCTATAAAGCATATTTTAAAAATGATTTTCTATAGTCGTTTGGCTATTCTACTGGATTAATAGATGTCTAATCTCTATCAAAGAAGATGAGAACTTTACACTTAGTGTTTTATAAAGCCTATATATATTTGTGTATGTGTGTGTGTATATATACATATGTATGTCTCTCTCTATATATTTAAATTGTAACACTTTCTTTAGAACTCAGATTAAATATATGTCTAATAAAATGTTCCAGTTATCTTTGATCCTGTCATCACTCACACAGTCTTTAGCCTGCAACTTGAGATGGTTAAGGAAAATGTATATTAATGTTCTGTAAGAAACATAGTTTTCTTAAGACTTAAGCTTCAACTGTCATTATCTATGGCTAACTTTAATAAAATATATTACATATTAAAGTATTACACTTAACGTCTCTCATTTCATTTTCTGTAAATGTTCCTGTCTTATAAAAATGTGAACCTATTAATGTATTTTAAAAGTCAATCTTATGGTCCATATCTAAATCCATATTTTACGGGAGTGGGAATAGTAATCTGTTTTTGAGCAAATCCTGCAGGTGATCCTGATGCTTGTTCAAGAGAACCACTCTTCCAGCCTGTACCGTATGAAGTTCTTCCAGCAAAGGATGCCAGTTTTCACAGTGCATTAGATAACCCATTTTATCCTTTGTTTTGTCCTCTTTCTCTTATTTTCTCTTCTTTCTTAGGCCATTGGAAATCATTTGTGTTGTATTTTTTAAATTGATTTTACTTTTAGAGTCATATCATATTTTCAATTTCTATTATCTATTTTATTGTTACTTACTTTAAAGGGGTCTTGAAATGGTATTATGTATAAGAGGGCATATGTTCCACATCAACTTTTTTTTTTTTTTTTTTTGAAATGAAGTCTTGCTCTGTCACCCAGGGTGGAGAGCAGTGGCACAATCTCGGCTCCCTGCAACCTCCGCCTCCCAGGTCTCAGCAATTCTCCTGCCTCAGCCTTCCGAGTATTTGGGACTACAGGTGTGCACCACCACACCTGGCTAATTTTTGTATTTTCAGTAGAGACGGGGTTTCATCATGCTGCCCAGGCTGATCTGGAACTCCTGACCTCAAGTGATCTGCCGCCTTGGCCTCCCAAAGTTCTGGGATTACAGGCGTGATCCACCGTGCCTGGCCCAGATCAACTTAATCTTGGATAGAAGCCTAATTCTTTTTTCTCATCTCTTCTCCTCTTCCCTAATAATTATATGGAAGTTTTCTAGACTCAAGTGTCCTTTATCCTGCTTTCTTTATATTTACACTAAAACACATTTTGTAGTGTAATACTTAGTTCTTTTATTTTCAATTTTTTTTTGGTCAATAAACACATATAGGACTATGTTTTTTTTTCCTCTAAGAATGGCTTTTGCATTTTCTGCCAATTTTAATGTATTATGCAGTTATCACTGGTTTACAAGTAACTATGATTACAATTTTGTTTTCTTCTTTCATTCAATGTTTATTTAAGTTAATAACTTCTTTATGGTTTTTTTTTTTATCTATAATTTCTAGTTTGGGGCTCCTATGCCAATATGTTACATGTGGAATTTCTAGATTCCTAAATACTAAAAGTCACTGAAGATTTCTTTGTCCTATAGTACTCTATATCATTTATAATTAGGAACTGTTACGATTGTTTCACATGGACAAGTTCCATCTTCTTTGAGATCTGATTGTAAGTTAAAAAAAAAGAATAATTATACCCTCCAACTAAATACATGTCTTATAAAAATCAAATGAGCTAATGGATATGAAAACTATAAACACATTTTAAAAGGCTAGGCAGTTTTTTTCCATTTCATGTAAGCTATTATATTCAGTGATGCACAAACATTGCAATATATACTCATACTGTACCATAACATCTCTAATTTATTTACTCATTCATTCAATCTTAGCTCTGCACCAGTTACTTTATTAGGCATACATGATGTAAATATGAAGGGGAAACTACTCCTGCTCTGCTCTTGTGAAATGCACAATGGATGATCTTAAGCAATTTACTAAACCTTCTCTGTGCCTCCGTTTCCTCATCTGTAGAATTAGGATAATAAGAATAAATATTGCATAGTGCTGTGATAATTGAATTAGATACTACCTGTAAAACACTTGGAATAGTAACTCCCATTTCATTTGAAAACTTACAGAAATTACCAGAAGAACACATTCCTGAGAATATTAAGAAAGGGCACTCTAGCCAAGATAACTGGGGCTTACACTTGGAATCTACTTTGGTACCACGTTTCCTTTGAAAAGGCAGGCAAGAGATTGCTGTATATGGAACAAACTACAAAATAAATCCCTAATGGTTTCATAATATCTTAACATGGTCAATTTGTGCTGGAAAACTCCTTTTTGTCCTTAACTATATCCTTCCATACAGTTCATGTGCATATGAATGAGTGCGTGAATATGCACACACATACGCACCATGTGCTTCAGTCTCTAGGTAAGATTAATCATACTGCCCTTTCTCAAGAACATTTTCTCTTTCTGGAGGGAGCTCACCCAAAAGATGTCCTAGAACACTTTAAACCTGGGGGGTAAATGCTATCCTAACCCTCACACCTTGACAGACAGCATCTACTACATTCAAGCTGTTTCAAATTTTGCCTAATTATCTGCATGCCAGAGGGTACAAGGAGGAACAAGTACCCATAGCTTATGGAAGAAGTGCAGTTAAGCCTCATCAACTTTGGCTGAGCACAGAATATATTTGTCATAGACTCAATATTATGAAGAAAATATACTATGTCACATTTGTTAATTCAGGTCTACAAAATCATTTGTTGCTTTATCCATACGCATATATACTTGCAGTGTTGGTTTGTTCTTTTACCTGCATGTTCCTGTATTCTCAAAGTGGACATTGCCCTTTCCTGGTCATCCTCTTCACTTATGGGTGCTGTCACAGTAGGGTATAAAGCAAGATGCCTAGCTCTCCCCTAACAAATGGGTGGCCACTGGCACATCTTCAAAGTAAGTCAATCAGACATTGTTCTCTCTAAGATTTTGGATCCTGAGCAATAATACAGAGATAGAAAACAACAAAGCTTAGAGCCCATTCATTCTATTGGCGGTTTTCCTGAGAATGCTGTTGATTTTATTGTTACCTAATACCTTTCACTCTACCCTGGCTTCTTTCCTCTGAATCTGTCTAAGATCTCCATAATTTTGGAGAACTCTTGCTAACTTTTCAATCAATTCCTTTTTCACTTAAATTATCTAGAGTCAGTTTCAGTTACTTGTATCCTAAAAATCCTAACTATTTACATTGGTGCAAAAGTAATTGTGGGTTTTGAAGTTACTTTTAAATGGCAAAAACTGCAATTACTTTTGCAGCAATCTATTAATTAAGGATTAAGGATTCCTGAAAACAGTCATGAAAGAGGAATCACAAGATGAGGGCTTAAATCTCAGTGTGTTTACGACTTACTAAGTCATTAACCTTGTTGAGCCCCAGTTATCTCATCTGTAAAACATGAGGTGGGGCTGAGGATGTTATCACTGCTGTCTAGCCCTATGAAGCATTTGTGAGAATGCTATGCATGCGCTCTCCCCGCTGCCCACCTCCCTGTACAGCTCTGGCTCAAACTATTCACAGAGAAAGCAAAACACAAATTGGGTAAGAGGATCTTCAGAACTTGCTGAACTTCAGCCCAAATGCCCTTTCACCTATGATATCCCTCGCTGGACGAGGGGGAAACTTCTGCATTTTCATTGACAATGCTCACCACTTTGTGCGCTGTTATCCTCCCTTATGTCTTCTCCCTTGTTTCGCCTTATCTCCTGCTCTAGACTAAAGTTCCACAGAGGTACCATCTGTATCTGATTTATTTCTTATTTCCAGGACCTAGATCAGTAACCGTAACCAGTCTCTACTCAAAATATACTGGATTTTGCAGAGTGGGCTATTCCTGCCTATGTCCACTCTACAGATGCTAAGTGGGCCAAGGAAGGCCTCAAACAAAGGGTATGAAAAAATTCTGTATGTGCTTTAATAAAAATAAGGGAGTACCAGACATAACTCATATCCTAGTAGTTCTATTTAAAACAGAAAGATTAAGTATGGCATATTATAAGATTTTATCAAAGACACTACTAAATCAGTGGTGAAAACACTGGTATAAAGCATTCTTGTATCTATAACCAGTTTCACCTGATCACACATCTCAACCACTTTGAACAAGCTACACAAAATCTGGGTGAAAAACAAAAAGAGGAAAGTAAAGATACGGATAGAAATCAAATAAAAAACCAGACCAAACATGTTCGTTCAGGTGCATAGGTGAAAAGAATTCTTACTGCATCCTATTATTATAGTCCCTGATAGAAACTGTTTGCTAAATTAAACTTCTTTCATTTTCATCAAAATTTATGGCCAATTTGAGGGAAGGTTTAATTGAATATCCTATACTGTAGGGAAAACGAATCAGTAAACTGAAGTGAACTCTTGGAATTGATCCACATAGATGATAAAATCCTTTCTTTCTTTCTTTTTTCTTTTTTTTTTGTTTGCCAGGGGAATTTATTTTAACTCTATCTCAGTGAATCAGATGACAGGCTAATTTCAAACCAACTTAGAAACGAATATTTCTACAAGGCAAAAATATATCAAGAGTCCTTCCTTGCAGGAATGTAAAAAGAGAAACAGAATAAATCCAGGAGGAGGTAAAAGAGCCTCTAGTCTAAGATTCAACTTTTTTGCATTGTTGGAAATGATGAAAACCTCTGGATTTCACATTTGCTTACAAACCAAATCATGCATTCATTGGTCACCTTCTATTTAGAAGGATAATACTGTGGATCTGGAATTCTTGCCCCATCTCTTCCTCTAAATATATAACCTTAAGTAAGGGACTTAACTTCTGAATCACAGTTTTATTATCTCTAGAATGAGAGAACTGGACATGATTATCTCATAAGGTTATTACATCTCTAATTTTACCTTTGAAAATAATAGTCTAAAAAAGGGTTTGTAACTGCGAAGGATTTCACATGTGTGCTAAATTTCCAGTTCAAGAGTTGCATTGCCTTCAGGCACCATGTCTACTGCTTGTTGTGTAATTTCTCTGTGGCTCAGTAGTGCATGCACTTCATGAATGTGAAATGATTAGGGTAGGCAGAAGGACAGGTTCATGTTCAGAGATACTCAGAGTCATAGACAGCTTGCCATTCCATCTGTTTGGTGCAGCATTATGAGAGGAGACATCATCTGCTTCATCAACTCACCCAGTGGCAGAAGCCTGCATAGCTGCTCTGAATTTGTGCAGAGATTCAGCTATATAATACCAACCATGTCTAAAATCAACATATTACTGTTGAAGAAGAATCAGGCCAATGAGGCTAAGCTAGATAATCGTTAACATCTTTAGGCAACAAATATGATTCAGTGTCCACGGCTTGCTCAAGAGGCTATGTTGGTGAAACTACTGAATTCACATATTGTTGATTTTCATTCCAAACTGGTCCAAACCCAGTAAATAAAACTGCCTGAAATTCACCGGAAGCATACTGTACTAGCCATTCAGATGCTAAGCGCTCCCTGCCAACACTTTGGAGTGAGCAGGGGACCAATTCTGAGGGCAATTGAGTTATTCTCCAAATGTCAGTTCCAAACAAATACTGAAATCAACCAAAGAAGACTTAGGTGCAAATCTGTTCTCAAGTTACACCTGACTTTTACAAGTTCAAGTGAGTTGCACTTGAAAATGTCAGGTAGATTTGTTTTATGAAGCTGCACATGACGTTTGAGGGCACAGATCTAGTCTGAAGTGGCATCTGACAATCTAGTACAACATTCAGGAAGGAACAGAGTGAAGAGCAGCCAAGTGCCTAGGAGACAGTGCCAGATGTGAAACCATCGCAAAAGACATCAGACACGTCTTCCTACAAATTAACAATGGCGGAAATTTCCACTCCAAAGCCCTCCCAACAAGTCATAGTCCTCATTAATCTGAAGTTATACCTCGAGGGTGTATTTTGGGGCTGAGTGATTAGATTTGGTGACATTTTAAAAGATCATCATCAAATTCTCCCAAGCATTAAGTTAGTCTCCCAATTATAAATTAAATACCTGGGACAGGTATACTAACAATCTAACAATCCCAGGTTCCCAGGTTTTTTTTGTTTTGTTTTGTTTTTTTTAGATAGAGTCTCGCTCTTGTTGCCAAGACTGGAGTGCAATGGCACTATCGCGGCTTACTGCAACCTCTACCTCCCAGGTTCAAGCAATTCTCCTGCCTCAGCCTACCGAGTAGCTGGATTATAGGAGCCCGCCACCACACTTGGCTAATTTTTTTGTATTTTCAGTAAAGACAGAGTTTCACCAAATTGTTCAGGCTGATCTCAAACTCCTGACTTCAAGTGATCGGCCCGCCTTGGTCTCCCAAAGTGTTGGCCAGGCTCTTAAAACAGACTCTGCCATGTAGAAATGGCTATTTTTACATATTTTTGCTTTTTATATCTTAAAAGAATGCCTAAATAGCACGATGAAATAGATATGAGGCCATGAGCTAAGTAACTTCAACTCTTTTATTTGAAACACACATTCTAGCTGTACTGACTTGGAAATGTATGTAGACATCTGACTGGCAAAGAACACGAGGGTTGAAACTTAATTTTTTAAAAAATTAATCACCACAGAGAACAGTTTCCTATTTGTAAAATAAGTAGAGGGCTCAGTGCCTTCGCTGTGGTCACTCTGAGCTCTAGACCCTTAGATTGCTGCGTGGTCCACGTGAAGCCATTTAATCTCTGAAACAGAAACCCTCAACATAAAGTGTCTTGCAATGTTCCAGACTCAGGTACAACACAGGCTTAATCAGAAACTCAAATATATAAATGGAGGGGAAAAGGGAGAGAAAATTAAATATTTAGGTGCCTCCCATATGTATTAGCTTACTCAATTTTCCCTTAGCCATAAAAGATATTCCTTCTTTACAAAATAGTAAAAGTATGGATTTTACAATTTACCATGAAGTAGTATGTTCTCTTGACAACCTCTCCTGACTACATCAGTCCTATGATAATTTCTGTAACATCTGAGCAACTATAGCAGTTACTACATAGATTAGCCACAGCGTTTTCATTTAGGAGTGTGATGATTAATTTCATGTGTTAACTTGGTTTGGCTATTGTACCCAGTCATTTAGTCAAACATCAGTCCAGATGAATGCTGTAAGGTGTTTTTTTGGATGTGAGTAACATTTAAATCAGTAGTGTAAAGCAAGTTGCCCTGGAACCTGTGGGTGGGCCTCATCCAATCAGTTTAAAGTCTTGAAAGACTGAGATCCCTGAAGAAGGAATTCTCCCTCCAGACTGCCTTTGGACTCCAAGACTGTAACATCAACTCTTCTCTGAATCTCCAGACTGCCAGCCTGCCCTGTGCAATTCAGACTTGACAGCCCTCACAACTGCATGAGCCAACTCCTTAAAATAAGTATCTTTTTTTTCTCTCTCTCTCTATGCATCCTATCAGTTGCTTCTCTGAATAAACCATGACTAATTCAAGTGGAGAACTTTAACTAGCTTAAGAAAAAATATATACTGTCTGATATAATTGCAAAGACTTAAGATCCATTGTCTTTTGCTGTCTGTATTTTCAGGTAGGCTCTACTTTGTGGGGACAAACATGGTCACTGGCAACCCCAACCTGACATTCTGCCACCACAAACATGGTAATGAGTAGGCACATCTCCTTTCCACATAGATTCAGCAGAAGTTTGATGATGGATTTTGAGTAGTCAAACCTGGATCTCTTTAAGTTTGGGAGACAGAGAAGTATGCTCAGAAAAAAATAGACTGCTGAAAATAGGACAGGTATAGTTCTCCAAAGAAAAATTAAAGTGTTATTGCAAAAGCAGGAGAAACAGTCACTGGGCAGGCATACCACAGACATTCTCTACAAAGTCCAGAGCACTTGGCTAGTACTCAATACTATAGGCTCTCTTTCCAGAAGCATATGCATGATCTCCTTAATTACACTAAAAAGTTATTGAAAAGACAATTTCTTAATAGATTGTTGCATTTCCCATGGTAATGCACACTGTGAATTCTAAATTTGTCACCCTTCTTCTTAACACAAGTCTAGATGCATAAGCTCAAACACCATAGATTATGCAAGGTGAGATTTGGCGAGTAATATATAAAACTGAATAAACAGGAGAATAATTTTATTTTTTAATTTGCAACCTTCCCTTCCTAAATATTCACATACTTTATTAAATGTCACCCATTTGTGGCAATTAACTTACCAAATGGCTATCTTAAATTGAGATGCTCCAGATAAAGTTTGGTTTCTAGAATGCAAATAATTCATGAGACACAACTCTTATGAAATGGATGTAAGCCATTCCCTTAAATATCAACAGTATAATGAGAATCATATATGCTACTTTATTCAGGTCAGAGAAGCAATGAAGCATCCTCAAATGGCAAACCTCTATATTAAGAAACTGGAAGAAACTTGACATTGATTTATAACCATACTGTCTCAGTCCCTTTGTGATTCTATAAATAAGACCTGAGACAGGGTCATTAACAAATAATATAAATTTATTTTCACAGTCCTGGAGGCTGGAAAATCCAAGATCAAGGAGCCAGGAAGTTTGGTGTCTGGTAAGGGCTTGCTCTGCTTCCAAGATGGTGCCTTGAGGCTGTGTCCTCTGGAGGGGAGGAATGCTATGTCCTCACATGGCAGAAAAGCCAAAGAGCAAAAAGCAGCAAACTTTCTTTGAATCCCCTTTTATAAGCACATTAATTCATTCATGAGTGTGATGCCCTCATGATTTAAACAGTTTCCAAAAGACTTCATCTCTTCATACCACCATGATGGAGATTCAGTTTCAACCTGAATTTTGGAGGGAACACACATTCGAATCATAGCAATACTTTTAATGATATGTATTACCTAAAACTCAGGTTTGCAGAAATTATTTATTATAATAGTTCAGGTCATTATAGTCATCAATGATGATTATTTATGATCTCTTGAAAAGCTAATACACTGAATAAAGTCCTTGGCCATAGAGCCAAAATTCTAATTTCCAACAAGAGACTTGGGGCAAAAATCTAAGAATTTGAAAATCAGAATGTATTTACATACACACATACAGAGATAGACACACATATACACATAATACATACATGTGTATATACATACATACCTCACAAGCCCTATTTTTTGCCATTTTCTAGCTAATACTTCACATAAGTAACTATAGTGTCATTACCCCCACCCTACCACCCTATACTGATTTGGTACCTCAGTGCCTTAACTCCTATTGTCTCCCTTCCTATCATTCTTCTCTTGGATAACATTTGCTCATAATTTCAGACTCAACCCTGGTGACATTTCTTCTAAAACTCTTTCCCTAAAACCCAGATTGGATTAGATTACCCTTCTGAGTGCTCCCACAGTACTCGTTGCTTATCTCTGACATGACTTGCAGCATCATATTGAAATAATCTGACAAAGTGGTTGTTTTCTCCTGTCATGTATATACTTTAGGACAACAAAGATTATGCCCTGTTCATCTTCTCTATAATATCCTTCCCCACAACCCCCAATATCCCTCTGCTGGTGTCTATCACAAAACTTGTTACAGAATAAACTGAGGAGGACATCGAACTGACATCAGATGTTGAAACTGATATAAAATGTTTAAGAAAAAACAAACAGCAATTTGGAAACCAATTCCTTTGAAAAAGTATTTTGAGTTATATATACTTAGTCTGAAGAAGGTAAGGCTTAGAGGGTAGGGTATGTGATGTAAATCTTCAATACTGAAAAGGTCCTGTGCATAAGAGGGGTTTACTTGGTTCTGGAGGCTCCAGTGACATAAATAGGGCTGGCTGGAAGATGTTAGAGAGAGGCAGTATAAAGCTTACTATAACGAAGAACTTTTCAATAACTGGGGTTATCTGCAATCGGAAGGTTTCCATTCATTCAGTAATATTTTTCTCATACACAAATCAAAGGGTCCAAATAGACAAAATCCAACTCCTTCTCTGGGGTCTGCTGTAAGATATTCCTGTACTGGAAACAGTGCTACACCAAGACAGGGATGGCTTGTTGCCCAGCGCCTGGCATATAATAGGTAGTCAGTCAATAGATGCACTGACTACATCAATAACATTGATATTCTCCCCAAAACTAAACATTTACCACGTCAAGGACTTTCCCATTTTCTTTCTGCACTTAATTTATAAGATTCCCTTTTAAAATTTAAAAACAAATGGTTCATTTATAAGCCTTCATGGGTAGTAAGAGAGAGGCTGAAGTATACTAATACAAAAACAAAAGTTATGAGGTCTACTCCTCAAACAACATGTTGTTTAAATTTATATTAAATATAAATAGAACCGTAATGCTACAGCTCAGATATTAGAATAGCATGGTAGGTTTATTTAATGTTGTTCAATTTCTTTCTTTCTTTTGTGAGCCAGGGTCTCACTCTGTTGCCCAGGCTGGAGTGCAGTGGCACGATCTTAGCTCACTGCAACCTCTGCCTCCTGGGTTCAAGCAATTCTCTTGCCTCGCTACTAAGTAGCTGGGATTACAGGTGTCTGCCACCATGCCCAGCTAATTTTTGTATTTTTAGTAGAGACGAGGCTTTGCCATGTTGGCCAGGCTGATCTTGAACTCCTGGCCTAAAGCGATACACCTAAAGTGCTGAGATTACAGGTGTGAGCCACCGCGCCTGGCCAATGTTGTTCAATTCTTGACTGTCCTTTATGATTTCTGGGAATGCAAATTAGTATAGAACACAGACTCTATTTTAGAGAAACTCTAGATCTATAAGTACACACTGACATAAGATAGAACTCACTGTTATTCAACAAATACTTACTAATTTCCTACTTTGTGCTGAGCACTGTGCTAGACATTGTCAGCTACAGCAGAACAAAACAGCTGTGTTTGGCTTTAAAAGTGAGAATGGTAGGAGCAAAGAGCTATGGGAGTTTTTAGACAAGATGGTTTCTGATGGGTAGGGGGAAAGACTTGGCAGATGAATGGGGTTATGAAAGGTAGACATTAAGGAGAGAGGATTCCAGAAACAGGCAAAGACTTGGGCAAAGGCATACTGGCAGGAAAGTATGAGGACTGGAGAGTTTAATATAATTTGAGTATAAGATGTAAGTAGACGAGTAAGTGGGGGAAAGTCAGATTAGGACTATATTGGAAGGATGAAAGACACCTAGAAATGCTAGGATAAGAAGAACATGTCTAATAACAGGAGCAAAAGGGAGCCACTGAAGGTTTGAGAAGTGTCCTTCTTAGAAGTTGGGATCCAGCAACTCGGAAGGTGGAAGGCAGTCGAAATGCCCTCGGGGTACAGAGACTCAGTTTCTCAATAATTCTTGTGATTTTTTTCCTAGTATTATTGAGAGGACAATGCAAGTTCCTCTGGGTGCTCTGATTCATAAATTTTCTCAAACACTAGAACAGCAGAAACTGATTTAAATAACATACTCTATTTCTTGGAGCAATTTCTTTTACCATTCTTTTCTCCTGGCTCACATTTATTCATTTTTTTTTCTCCCCAGACTGAAGCTGACTTATACTCCAAAACCCTTTCCTGAGAGTCCAGATGGATGAACAGACACCGCTAGGTCTGCTAGGTGCTTCCATAGCATCCACCACATGTTATTATTTAAAACATATTGAAAATTGAAATTTTCTATTTTGGTGGTTTTTGTCACCATCTATATGCTTTTAGAGGATAGGGATCATGTCTTATTCATCTTTTGTATTCTGCCTGCATCTAAACAGTTTTAAAGAAAACCTTATAAAATCAACTTGAATTAATATTTGATTTAAAGCAACTAAGACTTAAAAGGGGCTGGAGGAGATTTCTGGGATAACTCTGTTCTGTATATTGATACATCCGGGGATTTCATTGACACAGGAATATGCACTGGTCAAATCTCAAGAAATGGCCACTTAAGATCTATGTGTTTCAAGTTATATAAATTTTAGCTCAAAGGAACAAAAAGCTTTAAACAAATATCAAATACTAATTAATGATATGCAGACTAGGTATTTAGGAAGACATGGATTTTTGCAGTTTACTTTGCAATGCATCAAAAATAAAGGTGAATTGATGGGTGGATGGAGAATGGATAGCTGGTTGTAATAAAATCATGAAGGTAGCCTCTAGTTGATATGTATACAGGTGTTCACCATAACGTTCTTTTGAATTTAATATGTTTGAGAATTTTCCTAAGAAAATAATAGAAAAAAATTAATAAAAATTTTAAATTAGTCTTTAACATTTAGTCGTTAGTTTTTTTAGACTACCATTTTTTAAAACGTTAACCTTATGGTAAAGAAATGCAAAAATAAAAATAAAAATGAGAGGTCATTTGTTCATTTGAGCTAAAATTTATATACAATGAAACACAGAGATCTTAATTTTACACATTTTAATTCAGAATTTTTCTCTAAACCTATTTCCTTTTCTTGGCAGAGTCACCACAAGGTTAAATGAAATGGTGTTTGCATGTGCCAGTGTGTGTATGACAAAAAATATTTACAAAATAATTTTAAGAAAGAGACCTGTTCCATGATATACTGTTGCAGGATATTTTAGTCAAAGAAATAAACAGCAACAGGCCTCAGAAAGATAAATCTAATCCTAATTTTTTATCATACTAAAAAAGATATGAAAGGAAAAATAGAAAAGATCCCAAGTGTTCCAAAACAACTGATGAAATCAACGCTCCCTCTCTCCAGCCCCAATCCTCAAGGCTTAAATATTCACTGAACTACATCAAGGAGAAAGTAGGCTGGCAGGAAAAGGAAAATTATTGGAACTGCCTGCAGGGAGGGCATAGGTAGCAGAGGTAAAGCACCAGGCACTGTAGGTTTTCATTGCTTTTCCAAAAGGAGAACATGAAACTCTCTTAGAAGCAAAGCTGCTTCTTGGCAACTTTTCCTCCTGCTATTTGCAAAAATACTTAGTCAAAGGATTGCATTTTCAAATATTTGTCAATAAGCAGATAGAATTGCCAGTTGCATAGCAAGAAACTTAATACTTCTCATGGGTCCAAGTGTGCCACTTAAGTTTAATTTAAGAATCTGAGATTTAATTTATCCAACACACTAAATGAAAATCAACTGGATTGTATACTGCTGCCTAACAATAACAAGGATGCAGGGTGTTGACACTCATCACACCTGGATACTCTGCAAAGCAGTAAGAAGAAATGTCATCATCCCTAGCAGGTAGGTATCCAGTGGTCTCATATGTTGACATACATTCCTGTGCTAACTAACAAAGGTCATAAACATGTTTGTAAGGGGAAAAAGCACAGGTTGTAGCTCAGTTCAATTATAAACAACAGAAAAAAAAAAAGCTCTAATAATTGTTTATTTTGCTTGCACATTTTTGCAGCAACAAGAAACTACATCTAACCCTCGTTTGTTAGTGAGACAATCTGCTAGTCAAAATACATACATTTTAACTTATGCATACATGCTATTGTTGTTGATAGCTATGCTTATTACTATATTACCCTGAGGCAACGGCTTCAGGTAAATAGCGTAATGAAATATTATTGTGCAAGGACTAGATCCTGCAATTAATAGCTTCTATTACTTTCCAGTGAGTTCCTCATTCTCAGTATCCTAGTGGGGAAAACTCCCACCTTGATTTCACTCAGCTTGGAACTGAGATAATGTCCTGAAGCCACATAACAGACTTCCTGCTATTATTCCACATTGGGAGTAAAACTGAATCTTTTTCCTTTTCTTTCCCTCTACCCTCCTCTTCCTCTTTCTTCTTCAGAACCACCACCACAACCATCATATATTATACATAAAATTATGTTTCAGACTCTTTGTTATTACACCACTGTAAAAAGTGCTGGGTAAACTTTCAACAAACTTTGAGGGCATATTATAGGTAAGGTGATTTATAATATGATCAATGAGGAATAAAGGAATATAACTAATAATTTTGAGAAGTTCTTGAGGAATGCCTCAAAGACATCAACACATTCGTTCATGGAACTGAAACTGAGATATGCTGGGGTAACTGTCAATGCAGACAGACAAGCCATACATATTAAAAAAATAGCACATATAAAAACTAAACACTGATTCCAAGTGCAAGACCAACACCAAAGATCACAAGGGCAAAGGTGATTATTTGTGATGAAGCAGTTTCTCGCATGATCTTCCCTATACTGTATTCTCTAAGGCTAGGGTGCGGATTGACAGGTTCTTTCTGTAAAGAGCAAAATAGTAAATATTTTAAGTTTTGTGGGGCAAGGGTTTTTGTTACAACTATTCAACTCTCTGCACCTATAGCATGAAAGTTGCCTTAGGCAATATGCAAAGGAATGAGTGTGGCTATGTTGCAATAAAACTTTACAGGTGGACACTGAAATTTGAATTTCATAGAATTTTCATGTTATGAAATGTTAATATTCTCCTTTTGATTTTTTACAAATAAAGTCTTTCTTAGTCCACGTGCTGTACAAAAATAGACAACTGTCAGGATTTGCCCCACAGGCTATAGTCTCCTGAACCTGCTCTAGGAGGTAAGGCAGTCAAGATTTGTCACTTGATGACAATGACCCTTTCCCACAAATAAAGAGGATATTGTTAAGGATGGTAAAGGCAGAAACAGCAACCTCTTTCATGGATGGAATACTGATGATTTGCCTAAATTGTGATGTTGCCATTATTACCCCACTTATTGATGATAAAATAAAGGTTAGAGAGTTAAATAACCTACCTAAGGTCCCGTAGCTAGTGTGGGGCTACATATCTGGACAATTTCGAAGATCATGCTCATTCTGATATGCTAAATGGCTTTTCTTAGAAATGAACACACTTGGGACTTTACTCCAGCCACCTTTTTCTCTTGATGAGAATATTCACGGGGGAAGGATGCATGTACCCAAAAGGGGAGCAATTTTACCTCTAATTGCCTGTCCCAGACAATATAATTGAACTGAAATGTTACTTTTAGCAAAATATCCAGAAGCTGTAGAACACACACTACCTGCTAATAGAATATAAATTTACTTTGGAAAACCTATTGCCCTAATAGCTTATCACAGGAATTGGAGATTATAAAGACAAGAGGACATTTATTAGCTCATCTGGACCTCGTAGGCTGGTATGATTGCTTTTCTAAGTTTATGTGTTCAGTTTTCCCCCGAGCAACAAAAATAGAAAGTAGTGAGACGACATATAATCTTAGTTCTTGGGCATAATGAAAAAAATACACACAGACACAAACACACACACCCCTACCTCACAGGGTATGACTGGGTTTTCACAAGGAATCTATGTGAAACAGTGAACCAATGAGAATTTTTATGTATGTGCTGGAGATAGGCAAGGATTGCTCTGTGACCCTGTAGAAACCCTGAATTCATATTGTGGTATAGGAGAGAGGTGGTAGAGGAAACGGGCCAGAGCACTGCATGAAAAATGTATATCTCTTGTATCAGTTTCTCTACTGCTAATTCTAGAGTAGATTTCAGAGAGTTTGCTCCATTCTGACCTTCTGAACCACTACTCTCCTACAGATTCTCCGGTATCCATTCCGTCCTTCCCTCTGCCTCTGTTTCTTTCTCCTGTAAGGAATGGTAAAAGGTCATTGAAAAGCAGATGGTCTCTGGCAAGATGCAAACAAATGGGTTGAGGCAAGTCACAAAAAAAGAAGAATGGCAAGTTTCCTCTGGACTGGGAAGGAAATGTGATTCTGTGGGAGTCAGGCATTTGCGTGGAGCCAAAATGCTCCCTCTACCATAGGCTTGCTCCATGATGTGCCTAGGGAGGTGCTATCCAAGCTACTGATGTTGTAACTTCAGTGAGGATTCTTTTTCTAGTGGCAGATAGTTGAGAGCAGTCACATTTCAAGGAACCACTTGGGATCTGACAACGGGAATGTCAGTGGCAACTTTAACTGACTGGAATTTAGATCTCCTTCCCCATTTTCTGTGTACAATGTTAGGGGTTGGGTTGGCTTCCATAAGAATAGAAATGCAACTTCCTTAGCAACCTGGAAAGAACTGGATAGAGGTTGAGAGTCAGAACTAAGCTGCTTTCAAGGAAATCAAGAAATGATGTTTCACACACTGCTGTTACTTTCTTATGTCTGCAACCTTGCAAACTCTCTGTCATGTAATACTGGATACCAGTTTCAATTGTGGATGAATGATTGTTTAATTCTCAGGTGTTACATTAGACCTCTGTAAGGATATATCTCCTCGTCTTGGACCTGCTCTGTAGTTTAATGGTTCCTAGATCGTCACCTTTTGCAATGTTCTTAATGCTTAACCGTGACTAGTGACTGGGCCACAGAAATGTTTAGCTCATTGACCTGGGTTCAGGAAATGGCTCCATGCATTCCCAGTGAGGTTACAAAGACCCACATAGGGAGCTAAGTTTGAGAAACGCTTAACTAGGGAAATGTGCATTTTTCTGAAAAATTTTCAGTTGGTAACTGGATGAGACTATTCACGCCTCTAACCCTGTTGAAGAGTTAACCCTGCTGGATGTTTCCTCATTGTCAAGCTGCCTGCACTGATCTGCTGTGTTAATACATGTGGGCTCAAGTTAAGGGCCTTGTCCAATAACAGGAATCACATATCATTCCAGAGTAAATATCCCTGTCCTTCTACCACCACCAAGGACCTGTGTGCATATGATATACTTCTGTTTATGTGTTTACATACATTTGCAATATTTTAATTCCATGTATTTGGAGTGATAAAATACAGCTCATGTAATCAGTAATTGGCTGGTGCTGAGCCTGGCATGATTCATACCTTTCACATCGAATGATTCCTTTGGTTCTTGGCTGGAGGGTGGTGCCTGAGGAACTTTTCATTTGGTTGAATGAAAAACTGTGTTGGGGAAAAAAACTCAATGTGGTCCAAAGGAAAATACTGAAAAAATAGCTATTTCTCTCAATAGGTAGAAATAAGCAGATTATTTTTAAAAAGGCACTGTTCAAACACAACTGCAATAAATAAGTTCATAATTCCTTCAATAACTGTATTTTCATATTTTAATAAGTTATCAAAGTAGTTACAGATTTTTATTTTTATTTTTTGTTGTTGTTATTTTGATTCCCATCCAGATACAAGTACCCAACTTTTCTGTTCAACTGACAGCAAATATACCAGTCAGTACCTATGTTAATAGCTAAAAATTCTAAGACTTAGGAAGAACAGTGTGACCCGAGTTCTCTCCTCCCTGTGATACTAACTTATTGTCAACTCTGAATAAGGCCTCTTGAGTTTCACTGCCCCGGCCTTTTTGAGTTTCATTCTCTCCATTTGTAAAAATGACTAAATAATTGGTAAGATTTCTCCTACACTAACATTTGACAGCTTTCATCTCTCTAATAACTTGATGAAAACCCTATCAAAAAGGCACATTTTAAATTCCCATTCAATGACAAAAAATTGACTGAATGATCAACAGAAGAGAATGAAATCAAATGCATAAATATATGTTTACTATTGTCTATTAGAAATTTTTTTTTGAGACACGGTCTTGTTCGGTGTGGAGTGCAGTAGTCCGATCTTAGCTCATTGCAACCTCCACCTCTTGAGGATAAGCAATCTTCCCAAGTAGCTGGGACTACAGGTGCATGCCACTATGCCCAGATAATTTCCGTACTTTTTTGAAGAGAGAGAGTCTTACCATGTTGATCAGGCTGGTCTCAAACTCCTGGGCTCAAGTGATCCACCTGTCTCAGTCTCCCAGAGTGCTGAGATTACAGGCATGAGCCACAGTGCTTGGCCTTGTCTATCAGATACTGCAAATTAAAATGTCTACAGAAGACAGGCTGGCATGGACATGGGTGAAGTTGTTCAGGAGCAAGTGGTGGGAACTTCAGGGAACCAAAGAGCATGTGCCCTGCCTATAGAAGGCAATGCCTGCTCAGCTTCAGGCTATTGCTGCGCTACAGACTTGCAACTCCACTCTTTTCATATCACTAAGGGAAACCAGAAACTCAGACTTTTCTGTTAGATCTCCTGATACTTAAATGATTGAAACTCTGTATGGGCAAACATTGGTAGGCTAAAGAAAAATCACTGTTCCCTATTTAAAGTCTGCCCTTTTCACAGACAAAGTCATGGCTACCTGTGGCTTCATTAATACCTCTGAGCTAAGGAATTGCAAACCTAAATCTTTAGCTTGGCTCTCATTCCTAAACCTCAGGTCATATTGTTAAGGACCTCCAAAGCATCTCCACCTGGACACCATCACTTTTTGGTGGCAATGATTTGTATACTGTTTGTTTTCTCCCACAGCATGTAGGAATTCAACCCAGAGTGGGCAGATGCTACTGTAAACTAAAACTGACTTATAGAAGGGATAGGCAAGTCCACAGGAGAGGATAGCATGGTCAGACTTTGCATGTGCTCAGAGCACAGGACTTAGAAATTGGGGTACTACAGCTTTAGTGAAATGTTTAAGCAGAGACTATCAAGAGAAAAGGGTGTAACACACATAGACACACAGACACACACACAAATGGTAACTATGTAGAGGGGATGAATATGTTCATTAGTTTGATTGTGGTGATCATTGTATAATGTATGCACAATAACAAACATCAATTTTATATGTTAATTGCATCTCAATAAAACTGTTTATAAAAAGAATAAGGAAAAGAGAAAAATAAAAAAAGGGCATAGAGATTTGGAGCTGAGGAATGGTTGGAGGAACCGGGAACCTATATGCTGGAGGAGATGGGTTGTGTGTTGGGGGTAGGGTTGGGTGGAGTGGGTGACATGGTTACTGCCTTTAAACATTTGCTGTGATCTCTCATACTGTTAGAAGCACTGGGCTTACTTTGCTTTTTAATCCAAAAAGCAGAAGTTATAAGGAGGTAGATTTGAATTGATGTAAGGGTTAACTATTGCTAGAAGGGTGTCTCATTATCAGGTTGCATGCATTATGCCTATTGCTAGCTTCCCCTACAGCACTCATCTGCTGTCTTAATAAATGTACTCTCAAGTTAAGGGCCTTATTCAATAGCAGGACTCACCGACCACTCCAGAGCAAATATCCTTGTCCTCTTACCAACAGTGAGGGAGCTAGTTTTCTGTACAGGATGTATTTCTTTTTGTGTGTATTCACATTTGCAGTTATTTTCATTCCATGTACTCTGGGATTAAAATACAGCTTGGGTAATTGGGAATTGGTTGTGCATTTTCTCCAAACAAAAATCGGTTTAATCTGTGGTTTGGGTTTTCTCCTGCCCAAAATCACAGAGTATAATACTGCTAACTGAAACCGGAAATTGGCATAGAAACATAATGGCAAAAAAGTCCACTAATGTAAACCCAAACCACAGCCACCTGCTCTAAGGCTCTTTAATTCCTTTATGATGTGATTTAAATAACAAAGGGAAAACAAGGCTTTAATCTAGCAAGGAAAAAATAAGTTTCATGCTTCAACAACAACAACAAAACACTAAGGAAAAAAAAAACACAACTCAAAAAACAAAAAGCAGTTAGGTTTTCTCATTTAAATCAATACCATGACCTATGAAGATTACTTGGGTTTTTAATCTTCAAACTATTTGCATAATTGTCAAAAGAGCCACATTTGTTTGGAAGGACCCTTCAATTTTTGTAAGTCCTTTCTTAGTACAAGACCAAATGCTGCTGTATTGTATGGGACGGTGCTAGTTCCTAAACTGAAATAAAACTAGATGCAAGAAAGTAGGGGAAAGAATTATACTGTTCCCTTTGGTTTCCTTGGGGATTTATATGTATTCTTGAATCTGAAGATCATCATTAACATTTTATCACCAACTGAAGGTAACAGAAAGTGGATTAGGACACCTCAAGTATTCACTCCCCATTATTTCTCAAATCTTAATGCCAAAGTTACTTCTCTTCAAATCTCCTCTTCAGTTCTGCAATAAAAGTTACCTTCCCTTTCTATTCCCATTACTTGACCCTGATAAAGATGATTCATGATGTGGACATTTTTAGGTTAAAGACCAGATGGTAGCTAATGTAGATACAAGGAAAAGATGACAGACAAATATTACTGATGTTAATGTATATGTATACACAGGATCAAAGTGAATTGCCATGTTAAAAAAAAAAGCTAATCGCTAAGTAAATGTAGTTTTCATTTCACAAGAAAGTAATCTTTACATTTCACAAGTGCAGGTAAGTATAAATTATCACACTGATCCCTGAACAAGGCACTGGCCTGGCGAATTATACTTTTAAGTATATTCTCTTCTTTGTCTCCCCCCAAATCTTCTTGCTTGAGCACTCCTGATTCCTTTTATCATTTTAATTTGTACAATGACATGTTCATACAGATTACAACAAAACAACACGGACAACAAAGTTTTGTTAAACTGTTTTACATATGACCACGGACAAGGACAAAAATGTTGAAGCTTGTATAAGTATTTTCAAAAATAATTTAGGAGTAATAGTATTCATAAGTGAAGAGAAAAACGTTTATTCTTAATAACTCTTAAGCTGATAACTCTGGTTATATCTAGGTGCAATTTTTTCTGACTTGCTCAGGGTCCATGCTTATTAGCCCCATGATTTATGCTGAGATCTGTAACTCAGTATTAGACCTTCGAATGCATCACTCTACTGTGGGCCATACTTAGAGAGAAACAGACAAAACTGGTCATTGGGGTCCACCTCTACCACAAACATATTTGAAAACCATTTTATACCACTTTGTATAATTTCTCCTTTTTTTTTTTTGTTTCCAGCAGCTGGTCTGCAGAATTCATTGTTTCCATACTCCCCTAGCTATCCAGGATTTTCGGCTGCAATGCTTCAGTTAGGCTGGCCTATTCTGCTCCCTACCTTCTAGATCCTTTTCCCTCAATGGGATTCATTCATCTTACCCTCCCCTTGAAGGCTTGCTAAATGATTGGCTTTCAAATCCCTAATTCACAGGGTGTGCTAATGGATGTTAATGGCTTCCCCTTGTATTTAAATTTTAAATGGAGACTCCTATATATACACTGGAAATCAAAGGAATAAATATTTAATAGTGTGAATTGCAGGGAAAGTGGTGAAAGATGTTTCAGAGCCAGTGTTCCCCTCTACTATTCCTAATCAGATTAAACCCTGCCTGTAAGGTCTATTCTTTAAATGATATGTAAACACCTTTCTCAAATTTGTGTGCTTAAGACTCATCTGGGGAATTTCTTTAAAAGGCTGGCTTTGGGACCTGTCCCCAGAGACTCTGTTTTGGTTGGTTTAAGGCAGAGCCCAGGAATCTGTGTTTTTAAGAAGTAACACAAGTGATTCTATGGCAGGTGTTGCTGAAAGGACATTTTAAGAAATTACTACTACCTGAAAGGATATTGGAACATTCCTAGGGAAAGAACAGAATGCAAGTCTTAGATTACTTATATATGTTTGTCTTTGTTCAAATGTCAAAAGAATTAAAAAGGACTTATTACTTTACTGGGTTCTCGTTCTGCTCCACAATTTTTTTTTTCTGATAAACAAGTTAATACTATACTACTGTTAATCATCATCATCTTCATCACCATTATCAACATCAATAATAATGGAAAAACATTTGAAGTGTGTTTATTTGTGTCAGGCACTGGTGTAAATGTTTACATATATTAACTCATTTAATCTTCAACATTTGGACATGTGTTCAGAGAGACCAACTGACTTATACTCAAGAATAAGCAGGTAATTATATTCCTATCATTAAAAACTAATATATGAAGATCACATCATCAGCAAAACTTTCGATAAAAGCTGCTGAGACTGTCCATCTGCGTCTGTGTGTGTGTATGTGTGTGCAGGTGAGAGACGTGGATTTGTACAGGGTCTATCAATCTTGTCATGACTGTTTTTTCAAGTCAGCAGCCTTATCTTTACTTTTACTCCACTCAATCTCTTCTTGTCATTTTCCCTTTCTGTCTGAAAATAACTACACCCAAGTCTGCAAAGCATCGTCTTTCTATTCCATTTCTTGTTGTAAAGAGTTTGTGACACTCTGGGAGATGGGCATGCTATAAAAATAATGGTGGTGGATTGTTTTGTCTTATAGAGAATCTAAAGAGAGAAAATGTCTCCACACAGGAAAGTGACAAGACAGACCTCAATCATTCTGAATGATGGGGTCAGTGATTGGTATGGTCTGTCCCCACTCTCTCCTTCGGTTTCAGAGTGTCAAATGCACATTTGGATGCTGGCAGCAGAGGAAATCTACCCTGTGAAGGATAAGGGCAAAATTTGTTGTTGCTAAAGGCTTATCCTTGAAATGAAACTGGGAAGATTGGGCACTTTTGTTGGATTAAGTGAAGACTAATAATAGCTAAAAGGCAGGCTGTTGGAAATGGACTCATGATATGATATGACACAGGATGCAATTTTCAGTAATTATGAATTTGATCCTTTTAGTCTAGATCTTTATTTAACCAATTCCTACCTTTCAGTCCAGATCTTTAATTAACCAATTCCAGGTATTCAAATGGAGCTATTCTCCATTTTCTATATATACTTTATGCACTTTGCTTCCGTATTGTTACCTAAAATTGCCTTTGTTTCTAGCCTAGTGCAATTCCAAATTCTAACTACTCATTGAAGTAGGGGTCTGTAAACTAAACGCACATGGATTAAGTTAGAAAGAATCCATAAATTACTGAAATCAAATACAACATGCCGGACTTGTAAATTTTGCAGGTAAGAAACAATTATTTTCATCACATGACTAAAGGGGTCTCTGACATCCTCAGAAAAAAAAAAAAAGTTAAGAACAATTGTAACCTACAGCCTAGTTCATGAGCCACCTTTTCCATAAAGAGGTTCTTGACTTCTTCAGTCCACAGGTAGACAAGGTTGACAGAACTGCCTTGATGGCAAAATCAACACCTTTCCTCACAAGATCCCTCCAAGAGATCATAAATGTTTCATGGTCAGGGAGTGTTATTTATATATTCTAGAATTCTCAGTATCTGTAGACAATAGGGACTCATGTTCTTTAACTTGCACTTTATTTTCTTGCAACACTTATCAATGGCTTTGCACCTAGTAGAGGATTTATAAATATCTGTGAATGGATAAAAATTCATATTGGAAGAACAAACACAAAAATAGTAAGTGAATATCCAAAAACTATCCCATTCTAATATTTTAAGTTCACAATAACACTCAAAATGGAGGAATTTATTTGTTCCCAAGTTATGTGGAAAAATGTTCATCTTACTCTTTTCCAAAATGTAAGTCATTTTTTCAATTATAACAAGATGCATGTTGTTGACCAGTCTAGTAATTAAACAGTATTTCAGGATCAAGCAAATTTATGACAACAAAGAATGAAAATGGCATATCCATTTAAGAGAGTTTATATAATCACCTGCCATAGAAACTGAGTGATTATTAGAAAATATTTCTATATATATTTATACATGAATATATATGGTATATGCACACAAACATACACAAATACATATAGAATATACATACATATGTATACATACGTAGGGGTGCACATATATCAAGTTCATCATATGTGGAGAAGGTACAACCTACATATTTAGATATGTAGGTTGGGGTCCAGTGGAAAGATACATAATTCAGGAAGGCCAGTGAGTAGCAACTACCTGTTTTTGGACCTCTAGCCATATAAGTTCTGGAGTCTCTTTACCCTCCTCCCCACTTTCTCTAAGTCATCTCCTGATCCTGTTGCTATGGCAGGTATTTGAGAGCCCATGTGCCCTTGCACAACTGGTGAGATCACAGTCTGCTCCAGGGGTGTGGCAGGGAGATGACAAAAAACATTTAGAAATTCTATATAATTACTCGATAGGCTTATCTTTGCTCTAAACTCCTAGGACATAGCTTATATGCCATGCTTTTGGCAATTTGTAGCATCCTGCCCCATGGTATTACTAGAACTATTATCTGAGATTGTTATTAAATTAGATATGTATGTGCTGCCTTCTCAGCCAGGTTTTAAAGTCCTTGGGTGGCGCGCCATATCTTGCAGGTTTTCCTGGTACCCAGAATACTTAATACCAGGCACTACCCCCATAAGAGTCTAAATAATATTTAAAACTCAAGATTCATCTTCTAAAAGCATTCCCTATACATTTTTTACTTTAGCCACAGATATGATATTGCCTTTTCTTTATAACATATACAAGTTTAAATCTGTTTTTCTTCTTATAAAACCAGTATTTCCAACTGCAGAATATCTGAAAAACAGAAAACATACAGAAGAAAATGGAAAGTACTTGTAAATCTACCACCAAAGATAATTACTATTAATAAATTACTGTTACTGTTTTTCTTCTGTGTTTTTACATGTATAAAACTGGTATCCAACTTTATATTGAGATTTTCATTATGTTTATATGTATTGCAATCTAAGCACCTATCCGTGTCATTCTTCAAAAACATGATTTTTAATGGGTGCATAGTGTTTCATCCTATAGTTATCACATAATTCATGTAATCATTGAGCTACAATTATTTGTGTAGACTGTTAATGAAGTTTGTCAAATATGCTGTGAGAAAGAATTTCAAATATAAAGAATTGCACACATCTCCGATTATGAAATATATTTCTAGAAGAGGAAATAGTGAGTCTTCTAATGTGTTTTGCCAAAAGTGTCTACCCATTTGAAGTCCTGCCAACAGTGCAGAGAAAGCCTGCCTCACTGTATCCAAGCCAGGACTGAGAACCATCATGTTTTCCAATCTCTGACAATTTGCTAACATCATATTCATTTATACATCTGACTCTTGCTCATCTTGTTACCTCTTCCCAGCATGCCCTTTCCCCAGTTCTTATTTGTCCAAAACTACCTTCAAGGCAGATTTCAAATAATCTCCCTCTTTTTGAAGCCTTGCCCAGTTTGGCTGATTTGCTTTCTATATGTTTTCACAGAGATGGGTTCATATATCTATTACACCATATATTATAATCTAGTTTATATTATATTTAGTTGGATGAGTTTCTTTTGTATGGTATTATAAATTGCTGAAGGCAGGGATTCGCTTTTACCCAACCATCCCTTGCTCCCAGAACCTAATAATACACTGCTGGCAAACATAATTAACATTTAATACTTTTTAAAAAGTCAAATAACTTATAGCTTCTAAAAATATTTAATAATTCATTCATTAATCCATTCAAAAATGTGTTTAGTGTCAAATACTAGTTAAGCAAATGATAAACAAATGATAAAAAAAATTAGAAATGGCATCTACCCTCAAGGATACTTCATTTATTGGGTGAGGCAGGCAATAAAAAAAAAATAACCACATAAATTGCAATTATAGTGAGAGTGAATGATGTCAAGGAAAGGTATGTCATATAGTTATGGAAGACTTCTCTGAAGAAGTGATCTTGGAGATAAGGTCTGAAAATGTTGGAGGGAAAAGACTGGGTAGAAGGAACCAAGAGCTAATGCATCCTTTTCCTAATCTGGCCACTGGATCTCGCTTCTCATCCAACCGGGTGACCTGCTCAGGGTGACCTCAGTATAATCCCATACATACAAAAATTGGCAAATCCATTCTAACAACTATCCAAGGACTCTTAAAGAATAGCATTACTCTGGCTATTCTTTTTAGGATCGAATTTCATCCATAATCATCACACTTCCATGTCCCTCAGAGACTTCACATAATGCACTGAATGACCAGAGTGCATTTGTTCACTGTCCTTTATCAACTAAGAAAAAAAGTGCTTCCTACTTCTTTGTCTGGTTGATGGGCCGAGTCTCTGCCCTATTCAGTATGAGCTGCCACATACCAGACACAAATCAATATGCCCTACTCCCCCCTAGTCAAGGGATTCAAGGTATTCCAATAATTAAGCAACAATGTGTGTGCAGAAAAGGCAATATCCCCAACGATTAGTCTTAAATTTAATTAACTACCTCTAAAATAAAATGACATATAAACTTTGTAATTAAGAATAATTCTTAATTAAGAAACATTTGACAGATAGGCAGGAAAAAGAAACAGGATGGAAAATGGCTGATTAAGATGGGGAATTAAGCACCTCATTGAAGATACTAGCAAGCCCTGTTGTGTGTTTATTTAATTTTCAGGGCATTCAATGAACTGAAATTCAAAACAGATATATAGGGGACATTTCAGTAAAACATATGTGCACTTTTTTGGTTTAATGTAAAAATGTACCTTTGTAGCTAAAATGACAGCTGTACTTTTACCTCCCTCGATCATCCAAGTAAAGAAAAGAAACACATTGGGTGGGGAGTTATCACATTTGTTGACTTTTCAAGGCAAGAGAAAAGCCATGCAGTCCTACAGACTTAATGTGGGCCTGCTTCATAAGACATACAGCTCTGTTCCTATTACTGGCATTTGATGAAGTTTCCTTGCTATCTCATGGGCCTGACATTTGGAGGGGCCAAATTGTATCTAGAGCTATTTTACTTCACGCTGATAAACCAACCGTGCAAAGATGGCCTGAGGAATCCTCGAAAATAGAAGATACAGCATAGGAAATAAAGCAGAAAGGTAATCTGCAAACAGGGTCACTTTGTGCTGGGAATATTTCTTGTGGTTCTGGTCACTTACGTCAAGCAAATTCCCCTCCACCCCCACAACCATCGCTTTCACCACCATAGAGTAGGAGCCCAAACACAAAGGTAACTAAAAGGGGAAGATAAGTGACATAAATAATGAGTTTGGCTTTTATAAAGCAGCTACCTAGTAAGATAAAGTTGAACATGTATAATATGTTCACTGAAAACAGAATTTATAATCAATATTATTAAGGACAAGATAAATATAAACATGACCAAGGATCAAACACATTTTTTTTTTACAACAGGGTTGAATAAGAATTTCTTCACAGAATCCTGGAATTCTAGACTTTGAAGCATTCAAAAAATCTATAGAAAGTAGTTTAACAATTAAAAATAATTACTTCTTTTCCAAAAATAGTATTAAAATACAAATCACTATAATAAGAGTGGTATTAAGTATAGTGAGATCATCATCATTATACTGTGAATTGGACTACTAAGAAGAAAATGTACCCCTATTTTTTTCCTACTTTAAATCATTAACAGAAACGCCAGTCTTTAAGAAAACACCTCTGGTCGCTTTGTTGGGGGAAAAACACATTGGTCTGCGATTCTGAGGTTATTATACACTAAAGAGATTTGGTGACAGCTAATATTCAAGTTTTCTGCTAACAGACTGATTAAATGCTTTACATTTCCATAGTGTAAAATACACATTCTTGTGTTTATTGCAAATTGTAGAGTTTCTCATTTTTTGACTTGTGCATAATAAGATGCATTGTAGGAAACCTGTTATTTTTTTTTCTAACATTCACTCCTTTTTGTTCCAAGTTTAAGAATCAGCTATTTTAAAAGTTCACTTTGACTTCTCATTGACTAGAGTGCCTGCCTGCTGCCACCACCATCTGCTGGGAATTTGAAGTCAACTGTTTAAAATGCTTAAAACAAAAACTCACAATGAACCATGTTGCTTGATAATGTTCAATCTCTCTTTATGAAGACTGTATTACTTTCCAGATATCCTAAAGCTCTTGTTAAGATAAACCAGTCATAAGTGCTCTCTCTCTCTCTGTATATATATATTTTTTCTTTCTCTGTCTCTCTCTCTCTATTTCTCTCTCTCTATATATTACTGTTAATCATCATCTTCATATATATTTCTCTATATAGAGATATCTATATATCTATACATCCATATATAGATATTTATCTATCTATCTATCTGTCTGAGAGAATAGAATCCAGTGTGCTAATATCTGAACAGTTATCACCTGTTACTGGATTTAAGTTATTTGATGTGCAGAGTATTCCTCAAACAGACACTTAGTTAAAAAATCCAGAGCGCTGCAGGCTCAGAAGAGTTCATTTACAGATTGAAAAGTCTGTTTAGATGCCCCAGTCCACACAAACATCTTTCAATTAAGGACAAACACCAAGTACTATTTAAGAATGTCATCCAGTTAGTCTTTGCTGGATGATACATGCTCTGTAATAATTCCCCCCCACCCCCGCTTTTAAAACAACTGTGTCTTTTTATATGTTTCTGCAGTTTCCAAAGAACTTGAAAACAGTGTAAAGACCATCAGGAAGTTTTCCTTACTAAAACATTTTCTTCCAAATTCTGTAAATTTCAAAAGCAATACTGAAAAAATTCCCATATAGTTTCTTTCCCCTAGAATTCCTATTTTTTTGCCTGGCCAACTTTTGCTCAACCATTCATCAAGGTCCACTTCAAATGAGGTTTCTCCATGATGCTGTCACCCATACCTCCAAACTGTATAGGCAGAATTTGTTCATTAATAATCAGTCTTGTCCAGGCACAGTGACTCACACCTGTAATCCCAGCAATCTGGGAGACCGAGGCGGCCGGATTACTTGAGGTCAGGAGTTTGAGGCCAGTCTGGCCAACATAGAGAAACCCTGTCTCTATTAAAAGTATAAAAATTAGTCAGGCATGGTGGTGCAGACCTGTAATCTCAGCTACTCGGGAGTCAGAGGTAGGATAATTGCTTGAACCCAGGAGGCGGAGGTTGCGGTGAACTGAGAGCATGCCACTGCACTCCAGCCTGGGTGACAAAGCAAGACTCTGTGCCTCCCACCACACACACACAGAAAATTCTCAATGGGTTACATCTTCAGCTCTATTCACTGGACGTTTGGTGTTCAGGATCTAAACATAAGTAAAATATTATCATCATGTAGGGAGGAGGGATAAAAGTGGAATAATAATATAAACAGTAATTTGTTCAGACAGTAATAGTCCAGTGTACTCTTTTAAAAGGTGAAAGATTTATACAATCTGAAAGGAAATCAGAGTATCATTATATTGTTTTAAAATGGAACTTTAGAGTTAAACTTCATGTGTTTAAATCATAGGTATTTTATCTGAATTGTTTAACTTTTCTAAGACTCAGTTTTCTTGTTGGTAAAAGGAGAATAAATCTAGAACCTAGAACTTTGAGGTTGATATGAGAAACAAATGAAATAACAGACATATTAGGCTTAGCAGAGTGTTGGGCACAAAGAAAGCATTTAAGACATATTAACAGTAGGAACAGCAGTGTGTATTAGTATTTTAGTTGCTGGTACTGCTCTCAAGACCTGGGTCCTCTGTCAGATGCTTTCACCTCTGTTATTTCGAGTCATTATTCAGAACAGCTATTTCTTCCCATTCATTCAATGTGTATTTACTAAGCATATACTATGTGCCAGACATTTTTCTAAGAGCTGGACACACAGTGGCCCATCAGTCTTTTCCTGGTCTTCAAGGAGATTTCATTCGTGGGAAGGTGGAAAAAACAGACAATAAATGGAAACGTAAACAAGCAAGGTAATTGTAGATAGCGATGAGTGCTATCAAAATAGGGAAATTGGGTAAGTTTTGGCTGGCTGAGAGAGTGGGGCTATTTTAGAAAGTCAAAGACCTTGCTCAGAAAGTGGCATTTAGGTGAGAATTTATATGTGAGACAGAGTCAGGCATGTTAAAGTCTGGGGAAAATAATTCGAGAAAGAGAAAAGAGAGAGAAGAAAAGTCCTGGAGCCTGAAAAGGCTTGGCATGTCCTGGGAGCGTGGCTAGAACAGAGATAAGAGAGGAGATGGAAGGAGATAAGGTGAGGAGAGGCAGGCAAGAGCAGATCATGTAGGGAAGACACCTTTTAAAAAATATCGGGGTTTTTCAACCCGAGAAAGTTAACTGAAAATATATATATATATGTATATGTGTGTGTGTGTGTATACACACACAGTGAGGTTTTCTCTCCACTGCTGATTGTTTTCTTTGCTGTACAGAAGGCTTTAACTTTATATAATTGCATTTGTCTGTTTTTGCTTTTGTTGCCTGTGCTTTTGAGGTTTTATCCATAAAATATTTGAAAGATAAATACCACATGTTCTCACTTATATGTGGAAACTAAAGCAGTTAATCATATGAAAGTAGAGAGTAGAATAGAGGCTACTAGAGGCTGGGAACTATAGGAGCAGTTGGGGATAGGGAGAGGTTGGTTAACAGATCTAAATTCACAGCTACATAAGATGAATGAGCTCTAGTGCTCTATAGCACTGTAGGGTGAATACAGTTAACGTTTTTGTTTGTTTGTTTGTCTGTTTCAGATGAAGCCTCATTCTGTCACCCAGGCTGGAGTGCTGTGGCCTGATCTCGGCTCATGGCAACCTTTGCCTCCCGGGTTCACGTGATTGTCCTGCCTCCACCTCCCCAGTAGCTGGGACTACAGGCATGCACCACCACACCCAGCTAATTTTTGTGTTGTTTAATAGAGACGAGATTTCACCATGTTGGCCAGGCTGGTCTTGGAACTCCTGACCTCAAGTGATCCACCTGCCTCAGCCTCCCAAACTGCTGGAATTACAGGCATGAACCAGCATGCCTGGCCACAGTTAACAATTTCTTGCATATTTTCAAATAAATACGAGAACTTAAAATTTTCCCAACACAAAGAAACAGTAAATGTTTGAGCTGATGGAGATGCTAATTACCCTGATTTGATCATTGTACATTATGTATATCATAGAAATATCACATTGAACCCCATAAATATAGGCAATTATGTGTCAATTAAAAAATAAAGAAAACTTGTGGTGAGGAATTCAGATTTATGAAATCAGTTTATGTTTAATGAGGCTACCTTAAAAAGGCTACTTCTATTATGAGGCATATGGATTATATGAGGTAAGTACTTCAGTTATCTATTGCTTTCACAAACTACTCTAAAACTGAGTGGTTAAAACAATAATGATTTATTATTTCTCATGGTTCTTTCATCTGGGCTCATTTATGTGGCTACATTCAGCTGGAGCGTCAGCTGGGCTGGAAGGTCTGAGATGGCCTCACTGAAATGTCTGGCATTTAGTGGTGGCAGTCGGCTAGGTTGCCTCCATCCTCTTCCACATGGGCTCTCATCTGGTAGGCTAGACTGGCCTCCTGCCATGGAGGTCTCAAAGCAACATTCCAAGAGGACAAAAGTGGAAGCTGCAAGGCATCTTAAAACTGAGCCTCGGCCGGCCGGGCGTGGTGGCTCACGCCTGTAATTCCAACACTTTAGGAGGCCGAGGCGGGCGGATTACGAGGTCAGGAGATGGAGAACATCCTGGCTAACACGGTGAAACCCCGTCTCTACTAAAAATACAAAAAATTAGCCGGGCGTGGTAGGGGGGTGCCTGTAGTCCCAGCTACTCCGGAGGCCGAGGCAGGAGAACGGCATAAACCCGGGAGGCGGAGCTTGAAGTGAGTCAAGATCGCGCCACCGCACTCCAGCCTGAGCGACAGAGCAAGACTCCGTCTCAAAAACAAAAACAAAAAAACAGCCTCAGAAGTGTCACTTCTGCCATATTCTACTGGTCAAAGCAGGTCACAAGCCCAGCCCAGACCAAGAGGATGGGGAAGTAACAGTCCACCTATTGATGGGAAGAGCAGGAAAGCCACATTGCAAAGGAGTGTGCATTTCTGTATAGCAGGAATTCATAGTTATATTTTGCAATCAGTCTCAGCAAGAGTGGTTTAGTTGGGCCAGGTAAGGCTGGCTTAGACCCAGATGTAATGTGACAGCATAAATCGACTGTACACAGCTACCCAAAAGCACTCCATTTTATACCTATTTTACTGCTTCTGGGATAAAGCTTGGGGAGATGAAATGATTTCTCATTGTTTTCCAGTTATTAAGGCCAGGCATTTAAACCCAAAGAGTTTGACCATAGATTATGTATTTTCCATCTAAGAATTCTACCACTGCCCAGTATATTACATTGACAGGAGAGAAAAACAAATCTTTGCAAAATAACATACTTGCCATTAGAGAAGTACAAAAATATTTTGGAAACTGGTAAGTATGTATTGTCATTGTATTTTGAGTATCTATTATTGTAGTTATCAAACTGCAATGCAGTTATCTATTTATGTGATTCTCTAGCCCACTCGAATGAAAGTTCCTATTGGGCAAGGACAGAATCTTAATCCCCAGGGCCTTAAATCAGTGGCTGTCTGGTTCATAGAAAACTTCTTATAACTATTACTAAACTAGTTAATGAATTTAAATGTTAAAAAGCTAATTAAGGGTACTGTCTGCCTTGAGCAATGGAAAGTTGCATATTTAAAACATTTTATTCCTCATGATAAAATTGCCTCAAGGAATTTTTTTTTGGAAGAAAAAGCTAACATAGATAAAATAAATCAGTAATGTCACTTTGGAAAAATCAATAATGATCATAAAAGAGCCATTTATTGCACTATGATCTAGAAAGGAAAATGTTTTTTCCCTGAAACAGTTTTTTTCAATGTCCATTTTCTTAATACCAGTTCAAAATCAGATCTTACTTATGACCTATTTGAAGAATCATAAACAATGACTATAAAGACCTAAGCTATTCTACAAAAACAAGACTCTGCAAGCAAATCAAAACCCTAGGGACATGAAACCCGTTATTTTAATACCCAAAATAGCTGGCAAACTGAATTAAGAAATCTAAAAAGAAAGCATATTCATTGGCTTGGGTAACAAGATGATTGATTGTTATGTCTCTTCTACGAGAAGTCATAAAATAAAGTCAGATGAATTTGTTCTATTTCTAGCTTGGGTGTGATACCAGTACAGGTGAACCTGCATGCTGTATAGACACCTTATGGAGTCTGAATTTTTTAAGGGTCAGATATCTTCACCCATTCATAATTACAAGCTGTATCCTAACTTCAAAATGTATCTACCTAAATAGATAATATCCTTTACCAGGAGATAAAATCTTTGACTGATCAAGACAATGCCACAACTAATCTTCAAAAAAAGGCAGATGAAAGCATCCATTCCACTGATACCACACGCCATGTTGGTAAGCACAGAGAAGTGTTAAAATTTTAGGATGTGGATACTCCATATTTTTTCTCATATATCAAGTACCCAGCTAAAGGAAAATGTGTGCAATTATTCCATTTTGCCCCACTGGGATTGATTGAGAGGGTAACCTGTCTCCTTATCTACCCTTACATTCTCTCCTGAGAGGGCCAAGAGTGGTCCCCTAATAAGGGTGAGGCTCATACCATAGGGAATTTGCTATCACAAACAAAAACAGATGTTCAATTTTTTTCACTCAAGTTTCTCCCAAGTTACCAGGAAATAAAAATGACCAGTTCACGTGAAAGAGGCTCAAACTTGCTGCAGAGATGTCAATCTCAATTTCTCTATGTCAATCTCCAGAGATACCAATTCTGAGTTCTTTTTTGTAGCTCTAATGCTATAGGTGATCAAGTCAAAAATTTATAAAAGGTTGTATAACATTTCATTCCTTATTCTGATTTGTGTTAGAAAATGAATTTAAATGTTCAAAATGCATTCCACAGAAAAAGCACTCTGTTTCCTAAACTATTAAAGCTCACAAAAATACCCTGAAAAGATCAACTAACAGCTTCAAACTCCACTAACATGCTAATAAAAAAGTACAACTTCTGTAGAGCTTGGTTAAGTAAAGGCAATTCACAAGAATGATGCAAGACCATCTGAATTAATATTTGCAACATTAACAAATCAGATTCTTCTTTTGAAATATAAAGGTCTTTAAGGAGGGTGTCCTACATCATCAGTCCCTTGAGGAACTGTGGGTAAAGACAAAATAATTATATCCCTAGAGATGAAATACGACTAGGTGTCCCGGAGAGAGCCCTTGTTTTGATGTTAGAGTGAAGAATGGTTGTTATTGGTATTTCAAAGGAAAACCTCCCCAGAAGCATCCTGCAATAAGAACTGACATACATATTAAAAAGACAATTAAATATTAATGAAGCCAAACCTACTTACAAATCAAATGCTGAGGAAAGGAGACATCTTTCTTCCAAAGAAAGTTGGTTTCACTCATCACATTCTTTTACTTTAAAGCAACAAATCTGTTTGTGTTATTGCATACTAAGCATCACATTTTGAATAACATGAACCTGACCTTTGCAAAGCAAGCTGGTTACTAAATAATGTATAACTGTGATATTTCTGCAGTTCCAAGAAAACCTGGAGAATATCTTGAATGTGAATTTAAATGTAAAATGACAAATGCTTTCCTCTGATAAGATTTGGTTGGGTTCACTTTGGGTCCCAGGCATGGCTGAAAGTCTAGATATTGACTATATAACCCTGGATAATGGGAGGTTACATGTTTATAGCTAACTGTATTATCTTCCAAGATAATTTTGATATTAAAATAATTTTACTATATAAAACTTCCCCGGCTTACTTATCATAAAATTCAATGCTAATTTACAGAAAATCTAGACTTAGTTAAGAAAAAAAATATAGGTGGTGATTTAAATGCCTTAAGAATGTGACCAACTGCAAATAAAGCAGAAGTGTTTCCTACACAAAAATGTAACTATAATTCTGGTCCAAAAAAGAAAATCACATGATTGGTTTAGAAGTCATTGAATTTTGCCTCCAGAAAGTGGCTTAGAAGCCTTATATATTTCTATTACCACAAACTTCATTGGTTCTACCTTCCTTTTTTTGTTTTCTTAACTGATAGCTTTATTGAGATATAGTTCATACAACATTCAATTTACGTATTTAAAAAGTCTACAATTCAATAGTTTTTAGTACATTCACAAATTGTATAGCCATCATCACAATCAAATTTACAATATTTTCATAATTCCTGCAAAATCCTGTGCTCAGTAGCAGTTACTCACTTTTCCTTCCACTACCCAACCACCCCCACCTACCTCTCAATGTCCCAGAAAACAACTAATCTTTCTATCACAATAGATTTGCATATTCTGAACATTTCATACAAATAGAATCACACAATATGTGATCTTTTTGGACAGGACTCTTAGTATGTTTTCAAGGTTCATCTTTGTTGTAATATGTATGCATCAGTACTTTATTCCCTATTATTGCTGAATAGTATTGTTTTACAGACATATCGCATTGTGTGCATGCATTCACCAGCTGATGGACATTTGGGTTGTTTCCTACCTTATTTTAAAAAATTCTTTCTTCCCTTGGTTCTCTTTGTTACCATTTTAGATTCTTCATGGACAAATTCTTCTTTCAGTCCTTTAAATTCTGGCTTGTGGATTTGTTGTAAGCTCTCTGCATGCCTCAATTTTCTTTCTCCTTAAGACTGCATTCATTTCACGTGCTTCAAGGAAGCCTATGTACTGACCACCTTCAAGTTTCAACCTTCTTCCTATACTTCAGACCCTGTATGAGTTCCTCCCACTTACCCAATTCCCTTCCATATATTCTCTTGTTTTTAATAAATCAGAACAATATCTAACTAGTCAGACATGCCCAGAAAGTATTATTGACTGTACCTTCTCTCTTCCTCACTTTCTACATTCAATGGGTACCCAAGTCATGTATATTTTACCTATGGTATTTCTTGAATCCATCCCTATTCTATGCCATCATTAGTTGTTAGCTCATTAGCTATACCTGTTATATACCATTAATCTCCTAATTCACTTTTTTATTCTAGTTCAATGATTTTTAGATTTTTCAATAAATCGCCATCATTGAAAAAGTAAAATACAAGCTCCTTAACATAGTACAAAAAGCTCACATGATCTTGTGTCTTTATTTCCCTTTTCTTTTTTTTGTTCTGAGACAGAGTCTCACTCTGTTGCCCAGGATGGAGTGCAGTGGCGTGATCTCGGCTCACTGCAACTTCTGCCTCTTGGATTCAAGCGATTCTCCTGCCTCAGCCTCCTAAGTAGCTGGGATTACAGGTGCACACCATCACACCCAGCTAATTTTTGTATTTCAGTAGAGATGGGACTTCACCACGTTGGCCAGGCTGGTCTTGAACTCCTGATCTCAAGTGATCAACCCACCTCGGCCTCCCAAAGTGCTGTGATTACAGGCATGAGCCACCGTTCCCGACCATCCTGTCTTCTACACTCTTCCACAGGTGGTCTCTACTCTTGCTATATCAGACTTTTTGTAGGATATCAATAGTGCCACGATTGCCCTTCCTTTATGTCAACAGATAGTTGACTACTTCTGCCTGGAATATCCCTATAGCTTCTGTTGCTTAAGTTCATATTGCCCATTGAGGTTGAGACTAGTCAGTTGCTCACAAAACCCTTTCCCCATCCTTTCTGGACCCAGAACTAGCCCACATTTCCTAGCCTCTCTCGCAGTTAGTTGTAGTTATATGAATGAACTCCAGCCATTGGACCACAGGCGAAAGAAAGATATCCTCTCAGGCCTAGATCATAAAAGCATCTTGCGCAATGTTTCTTCTAACTTTTCTCTCTTCCTGTTTAGCAGCTGGATGTTGATGTCCAAAGACATCTTGAAAGTCACACACTGAAGATTAACCTGCATCCCTGAATGATTGTATGAAACATAGTTGCTGCCACTCTTCTCCACTGAATCTTACATGAGTGCAATCTAAATTTCTAGTATGTTAAGCCTCTGAATTTAGGGATAATATATTGTAGCAGTCAGTACTACTCTTCAACAGTAAGGTGATAAGAAAGATCTTAATTTCTAGCTCCATATCCCCTATTTTTATGCATGACACTAATTACTAAACTGTATTATAATTGTGTTTTACAAGCTTATCTCTTTCTGTAGCTATGAAGTCTGGAACTGGGTCTTTGATCTCTATAACTCAGCATCAGCTATAATATCAGCACTTGATAAGTGTTTTTTTGAATGAAATTTCCTCTCACACATCTTTCTTGATATCTGCTCTGCAGGAAGGTTAACATTAATTTTTTAACAAAAGGTGGCAGGGGGTTGGGTTCTGTGTGTGTCTGAATTTGGGAAACGCTTAACAAAAAACATTTAACAAAAAACATTTATTCTTAAAATTTCTTAAACAAAACTTAAACAAAAAACATTTATTCTTAAAATTTCCATATGATAATGAGCATCATCAAGATGCTGTAGGGTTTTTTTGTTTGTTTGTTTTTGACATGGAGTTTTGCTCTTGTTGCCCAGGCTGGAGTGCAATGGCGTGATCTCGGCTCACTGTAAACTCTGCCTCCGGGTTCAAGTGATTCTCCTGCCTCCTGAGTAGCTGGGATTACAAGCGCGTGCCACTATACCCGGCTAATTTTGTATTTTTAGTAGAGACGGGGTTTCTCTATGTTGGTCAGGCTGGTCTTGAATTCCCTATCTCAGGTGATCCACTTGCCTTGGCCTCCCAAAGTGCTGGGATTACAGGCACGAACCACCGCGTCTAGTCCGGGTTTTTTTTTTTTTTTTTTTTTTGTTAAGAACACAAAAATTATTTGATCACCGGTTTCTTGTTTTTTTCTTATAAAGCATCCTGGGAAGCAGGTGATCCACGGAAGCCTGTTTTGGAAAAAGCTGATCTTGACTAATATAAACATTGCAAAATCTTGTATAGAAAGTCAGAAATGTTTTATTTCAGCCCTAGATACATAAATCACAGAGTCAACTTAAGTATTCAGGGGTTGATGATTTTCTGGAATACTCATGCTAGAGGCACTCCTCCTTGGGGCTGCCTGGCTTTGGGATATTTCCCTGCCATTAATACACTTTCAGAACAAGAACCGGGGACATAAGAAAAAACTAAACCATGCTTAGTGTATTTCCTTTGTCATCTTAGTCTGGCTAAGAATGAGCTGGAAGATGGTAGCTTTTGGCTCAGCTAAAGAAAAATTATTTGGTAGTCAGTACGATATACAGGATACTTATTTCACTGTCCCTTTACCTCTGCTCCTTAACTATAAAACCAAAAAACATGTGAAGAGCTTGAAACAGTGCTTGGCATAGGTAAGTGTTCAATAAATGTTGTTGTTGATTTTAATTATTACCAGAATTAGAGGGGTGCCTAGTTGTGATGACCTTAAGTAAATCATTTTACCATTCTGGGCTTGAGTTCCTTTTGTCTTTCAAAAGCATAAAGCTGGGATTAAATTGCCTCTGATTCCTTGTCCTTTTCTGACGTGCTGGGCATCAGTTGTGTTTAACTTCAATCTTATATCTGGCATTCTGGCCTTCGGAAAAATGCATTCCTGTGTGTTCCCATTTTGAAGATGCAGAGTAGGTAACCAAAGTCTAGATTATCACCTCTAGTGGAGACAAACAGAGGCAGGTATAATCCCTAAAAGAAGATAATTCAATGTTATTTCCATTTGACCTTGGAATTTCAAATGACTCTGGTGCTTTAAATTCTCTTTTTTAATTTGCTCAATACTATAGTTTTAATTGCCTGGACATATGCCAATTAATGGCAGGGTTAAGACAGGCCTGAAGCAGAACCAAACTCAGAACTTGTCTAACAGACAATATTGCTCTAGATTCATAAAAGCAGAGAAAATTTATTCAAAGCAAAGCGTCCTAGATATCTAAGGTGAACTCATGCTGTTTATTTTGTATAGTTTGCTGCTTTATCTCCTCACACATGAAATACTTGTTTGATACAACAGTGCTGGTGAATCCACCACCCCCAATATTAGGACATCTTTCTTAAATAAGTCCTTGTAGATTTATAACTCTATTTCTTTTTTAAAAAATGTTTTGAGTATACTACTATAGTTTTATTTTTATCATTTATAAACCATCCCTTAGACCTTGAAAAATCAGTGAGTGCTGTGGCTTTACAGTTTTCAGGATGTTGGATGCTTTCAAATGAACTTAGGTCACTCCTCAGATAGATTATTCACAGTCAGAGTAGCTTGGAAAGAAATGTAAATTTCTGTGGCTGGGAGGAAATAGAGATTTGCCAAAGCCCAGTGACTTTGCATCAAATTGTCATGCTATTTTAAAAGCCAATAAAAGACAAACAGAAATAGGATTTCACGTACAAGGTATAGCTGAGAAAATGAAGCTGTTCAAACAATCCCTGACCAGGTTTCCAGTTCGATGTATCTGAACAGGAGCAATGTTTTAAGAAATTTACATGTTATTGGGTTTAAAATGTCTCTCAAAAATATTGTGTACATTTAGGATGAGTTCAAACATCACCATATCAAAACAAAACAACCAAACAAGTATTTGTTCATGTCAAATATACCAGATATTATGACAAATTGTAAAGGATAAAAAATGAAAAGATGTGGCTCTGGGCTCAGGCGACTGTCTGGTATTTACAAAGCCAAGTCAAATAAGTGAAAAGGGAAATAATAAAATTAAGGACCAACTTGAACATTAATGTAAAAGTCACCAGAATTTACTGATCATTATGGGATATAAGACAACAAAAATCTCACTGAAGACTAGGGTAATACCTACGAGATAGTACAAATTTGCCCTCTGTTCCTTTTTCTTTTTTTTTTTTGAGACGGAGTCTCGCTCTGTCGCCCAGGCTGGAGTGCAGTGATGTGATCTCGGCTCACTGCAACCTCCACCTCCTGGGTTCAAGTGATTCTCCTGCCTCAGCCTCCCGAGTAGCTGGGAATACAGACATGCACTATTACACGTGGCTAATTTTTGTATTTTTAGTAGAGACGGGGTTTTACCATGTTGGCCAGGCTGGTCTCCAACTCTGACCTCAAGTGATCTGCTTGCCTTGGCCTCTCAGATTGCTGGGATTACAGGTCTGATCCACCACCCGCCTGCTCCTATTTTTGAGAAGGTTCTTACTGAATTTTATGCTTCAACAAAGAGTATCAATTTTGTCTCTAATGACACAAAGTATGTGATTTTTTTTAACAGAAACATTGTTTCTGATCTCACTGTATTTTAAAACCAAATACAATTTACGAGACCTGAAATATTAGCTTAGCTCTGTGTATGTGTGTGTGTCTGTTTGTGTGTGTGGGTGTGTTATTTGCATGTCCATATAAAAAAATTCATGTAGGTATTTATTCTCTTGGATTCATGACTTGCAGCTTATCCCCTTCTGGACCTAGAACCTTGAACATGCTCTATTGGAGATGGCGTGAGCTTCATTATAAAATAGGCTTGAAACTAAGAACCAGTAACCAAGCCTGAGAAAGTTACTCCACCTCTGTAAGTCTCACTTCCTTAAGATAAAATGTGAATACTATTACTCAATTCCCAGATTATGAGCTAATATTAAACAAAATAGACATTCTGCTGCAAATGTCCAAAAGGAATAAAGGATGGCACAAATGTTCATGGTTTGGGGATTTAAGGAAATGGGAAGGATGATTCTTCACAAATATGAAGTGAGACCCAAAGGTAACAACACAACATAGATGGAACAGACTTTAAATTTATTTGTGTGAATTTCAGTAAATCGTATTACTTCTGTTAGCTTTACTTTTCCGTCTTTGACAAATGAGAGTATCAATGGTACCTGCCTTCATAGTCATGTGACAGTAATGCAGGACTTTTCCTTAGTTCAGCTAATGATGGGGTCGTTGTCTGTCCCACGACCATGAAAACGTAGGCTCACAGATGGTTTGAAGAGTGAGTAAGACAGGGTTTTATTGGATGAAAGGAAGAAAAAAGGAGTCCAGAGTCCCTAATAGAGCACTTCCCAGCCGGCCGAATCCCAGGTTCCACAAAGGAAGAGGAGGGGCCAGGCTCCTCCCCGCTGCAAATGGTACAAACTTCCTGAGGGTCCACCCCAGGGCGCAGGCTGACTGGAGTTTTGCCAGGTACCCCCTCTGACCTGGCTGTCTCATAACCATAGCATTAAATGAAATAACACATAAAGATCACTTAGCACAGTATCTAGTATGTCGTTAATAAAACATAGCTATTTACTATTATAATTCTTTGTATGAGCAAGTCATTCTCATGGCTTCAGTTACGCCTGATACATTCTATTCAAGCGTCAGAACAAGCCGGAATAATTTGTCAGTGTTATCTGTCAATGATATGGAATGTACAGTGTGCCTGATGATTTTGAGGGTTTTATTTCATATGCCCCCACTGAAATTAATAAAGTCACTAGTCAAAGAGGTTAAGAAATCTCCTTTCTAAATATATATATTTTTCTCTAGAACCATTTGCATTAGAAAACAGTAACTGCAATATGCCATTTTGAATATCTATCTCTACCCAAACCACAGAGCCATAAACATACACATCTGATGCATGACTCACCCATCTGAGAAGCTGCACATATGCGCCCCATGCTAGCTAAATACGTAGGTTTACAGAATGCATATTTAGAAAAAACTAATTTACTTCCTGTGCTCCCTGTAGTCCCATCTTGTTTTCATGCAGCTGATCCAACTTTCAATTCACAAAAGCAAAACCTCCTTAGAACCAAAATAAATACTAATCTTAAATTCAATGTACCCTGACAGCAAATAAGTTTGCTGTGCTTACTTCAGCATGAATAAAAAGCCCGCAAGGAGACTCCTACATAAGAGTATATTTACAAGTTCCATTACCCACTGGAGAGATTGATGTAATAAACCTATAATAAAAAGCCTCATGTTATAGATTTCTCTAATGTTTCTTATCAAACAGTCTGTATTATCTTGGCTTGTGTATTCAATTTAAAATAGGTTTCCAATAAGTGCCTCGAAGCTAGAGGTCATTTTTATTTCATTTTCTGACATGTAGGAATGTTTACAAAGACACTTTCTACCCTTAGAATTGGAAAAATATGCTTGTCTGGTCAAGTACTTCATGACCTTAACCAATATATTTATTTTGAGTTTTTAACAGTTTTCCAAGCTGTAACAGTTGGCTGTCCCATTATATAATTTATTTTTATTGCCAAGTAGGAGTGGGTGAACTGTTCCAGATCACATCAAATCACCATTGTAACCTTAAACTATTTCTCATTATGTATAGGTTTTCCAGAGAGCTTACTCATTTGAATTTGAAAATATCTGACCAGGACTCCCAATGAGCTATTCTCCTGAACTCTGAGGCCAACCACGTAGATGAAACTGGCAGTCCTTCCAGCAAAGGAAAAGGAAGACAGCTGATAAGGTATGAATAGAATACTTGAACAGATATCGACACTGGGGTCTATAGACCACCTCCAAGTTCCAGTTGCTGCTGACCCACACACACCTGAAGAAAGATTTTTGTCCATAAGCTAGTACTGCATACACATTCAGAACATTAATTAGCTTGGACCTCCCTTTTGAGACTTGACCTCTCAATAATTTATTGTCACATTATAATTGTCACAGTGTATCCACTCATTAATTAATTCACCAAATGTTAAGTTAGTCTGCATTATGCTCCAGGGACTGTACTAGAGCTTGGGATTCAAACGGAGAACAGACATAGTTGCTTCTTCATGGAATTTACAATGTACTGGGAGAAAACAGACATCAATCAGTCATAAAAACAAAATCTTTGATTACAATTGGTGAAACATGTTCTAAAGAGAACCAGATAGGGATCTGATGATGCTTCTGGGCAATTTAATCTCCGATTATAAACATAACTGCTTTTTGCACAGGCAGAAGTAGTTATAATCCTTAGACTACATTTTAACCTTCTTATCCATTTTAATTTACTCCAAATTTATTGGACTTTGAGTAAATTTTTCTCTCTTGGAAATATTATATGTATCTTCATTTACTATCATGCAGCGAAATGAGATTACATCTGTCCTTCCTTCCTGATAACTTTGACTTATAATTATTCTCTTTTAATTGCTTTAAAAATTCCCTAGGATGCATGGTCCTTACTCTTCAACATTCTTGCCAAATATGGTTACAATTCCAATGTCTCCAGGAAAATAAAACATTCTTATCTTTTCCATTCCAGAAAGTCCATTTTATTTTTGAGATATCTCTAATTATCAGAAAGCAAATCCTAAATCCAAGGTACAAAGTGTCTTTAGTTTTCACCAATTTTTCAGGTTCTGTTGCAAACTAGTCAGCTTCCTCCTCCATGTGATGGGCATTCAAATATTTGCAAGTTAAAAACCCAGTGAGATTATCCTAAAAGCAAGTCAAAAGAATCTTGGTAATACTGCAGTGATTTGCATGTTTGTTTCATTAGTATCTTCTGGCAAAGAGGCATTAGGCTACTACTAGATGTCAAAATATTCATGTTCTGTCATTTCAAATAGCTCTGGCAGTGTGCAATGCTTTAATTTATTATGACTCCCTTTTCTGTATTATAGAGAAGTCAGGTATATCACTATAATGTTGTACTTTTAGATGACTCAATGACTCAATGACTTATTCTGGAAAAAGCTATTATTTTCCATGGCCACTCCCTGCCCACTGCCCTGCATGCTAGAATACAGGCAGAGCAGGAAACAGAAACAGAGAAGAGGCCACCAGATGAATGTGAGATAATGCTGCAGTACATTAAACCAAAATCAAGACCCTTAATTCAACTTTTATGAGAACGCAGAGAAACTTTCACTATCAATCTCATTCTGACAAAGGTGAAGGGCATACAGAACCAAGGAGACAGCTTGCCATTAAAAATGTTAAAAATAGAAAGCCTGGCGTACATACTGAGTGATGCCATAGTGCACACAAATTCTTTAACAGACAAGATTTCTCTTTGCAGTTACAGTTATTAATCTCCCAAGTCTAACATTCCTGAACTCTCTTCAGAGTTAATGATTCAAAAGGCAGCATAAGCTCCTCATTAAGATTCTGTATCACACTGGAGGGAGGAGGAATAAAACAAACATATTTTCTAAATTCCTTGAAATATCAGGAGTTATATCACTTATAGGGTGTGACTCTTCAGAGAATAAGTGACTCTATGTGGCTGCACCTTAGAGAGACAAAAAATTTCCTCAGAAACAATTATTTGGGGAATAAATTTTTTAAAAATCCATCTGACATTCAGAGTGAGATGCTACCTGGATTCATAAAGTTCTAAACGTTCTGAAGTGTTTGGCTGCATGTAAGATGTCAAGGAGTCAAATTCCTTCCTTATGTTATCTGGGGCATACTAGCCAGCACCACACAGAAGATAAGAAGCAGCAGCAAAGAAGCTGCTATGACCCAGACCTTCCAGGAAGGCCTGCAGATTCCTATTTGTTCTCACAATGTGCAATCCAGGACTCCTAACTATATTTGCTAGGGTAAGAAAGGACTGGGGGGAAAAAACAGGCCCAAAGGGAAGCAGCATATAATATTAATCCACACTCTTCCCAAACCTTCCTTTTCTTTTCTAAACAAAGATACATTCTTCAAATACATACTCTGAGCAGGGCTGAATGCTTGTGGACTGACCTGAGTAGGCTTTGAGAAAGAATAACACCATTTTTACTCATTCCCAGAATTAATACCCTTGGGCTGGCCTTATTAAGTGTTGTAGAAAAGAGAGATACACGGTATATAAAAACATGAGAAAAATGGACGGTATCATAGGATTATAAAGCATATAATTAAACTCAAATGTTTGGGCTTTTTCAATACCCATGATTACAAACTGTATAATTTTGAAAGTAGCACAATAATTAAAATGATAACATTTCCTTTTAGGCCCTTGCAATCTGTATAGTTTTCAGAGGCTTCTAATTTTGAGGGGATTTTCTTAGACAGTATTCTCAACAAATAACAAAGAGGCTGTCTATGAAAAGAAACAACTTGGCTATTGCCAAGGTGGTCAAAAAAACTGTTTTTTTTTGTTTTTTGTTTTTTTGTTTTTTTGTTTTTTTTCAATGGTATTTCCAGATCCCACTTGAATTCCTATAGCTCAGCTTTGGAGTAGAAGGAGTAGCTAAAGCTCATCCCTTGAAGGGAAACACAGCAATTGCTTTCAAAAAGGAAAGCATGGAATTGGGTAAATTAGCAACTGTTAAGTTCTATCATCACTTAAGTTTTGTCTACCAAGGGCAACAAAACAAAGAATTAACAACAACAAAACAACCAATAACTTCCACTTCCCTGTAACTGTTTACAGTCCCAAACTTACTGTTTTCTAGCTGCTAGTTGGCCCTATGGAACCACTTATAACTCAATACCACAAATCACATAAATCAAAAACACATCCTGGGTTTGGTAGAGAGGAACTGGTCACTTGATCCTAACAGGAGAGAAAGCTGCAAAACAATTAGAAATTCATTCATTTAGTGTCCATTCTGGGCAAGATTTTTGAGTAGTCACTGAAGAAAAATAAAGGAAATATAAAGGCAAGAAGACTATCTTCTTGTTATGCAAACCCTCATACAAAGAGAACCAATACAAAAAGAGATGGGGAGACTAACAGAGGTTGAAGGCAGAGGTTTTAGAGAGAAAATAGGAGAAAGAAGAATATTTCTGGCTAAAATTACTAGATCTACATGAGTGAAAGGACTAAGCTTTAGTTGACTTAGTGTCAGGAATTTGAAACTATATTATTTGATAAATCAATTACTACCCTTGTGATCTTAGATACTTTACTTATTTCTCCTTTCTGAGTGTCAGTTTCTTCCTTTGACAATTCTCTTAAGGTATTTCTCTATGAACCCAAACTCTAAATATTTGGATAAGAGCTCAATATACAGCTCTGGTTAATCTACCAGTTGCTTAACTGGTAGACACCATCAAATGAACAATTACTGAAGAAACTAGTAGTTTAAAAGAGAATTTAAAATATATTTATTGAGTTTTAAAGCAGTATGTTGAAATGTAATATAACTTAATGATCAATAAAAATAAAAAAGTCCTTGCTAGTGTGGAGATTTACAATTTTTAAAAAAGCTTTCACATGTATTAACGCATATGTTTTAAAACTCCCCTTTAAAAACCATAGAGAACAGACTTATAAGCCACATAAAAAAATTAGCTTCATTAATTTATAGTCACAATTCATTTTTGACCAAAAAACAGTATTACCCAGCATGAACACCAACATTCACTGTGAAATGGCTCTGAACAAGTTTCTAAATATGGAAAGCTTAGCTATTGCCAAAAATGAAATCTAACTTCAAAGGACATGGATTTACCAACACTTAAAATATTCAGAGGAATAAAACACAAGCCTTAAAGAAAATTCCAAAGGAAAAGATCCATAAGTATTTTAAACAACAGCTTAAACGTGATTGATAAGTGACCACACGTCTATGATGGAGAATACATTCACACATGAGATCCACTCTGCACTATAAAAAAATCACATACCATACGAAGGCATACTAAGGCATGGATTTCACTGAGACCTGTACTACTACTTCCTTGCTTCTCTCATCTCACTGGACAAGTCCCTGTGCTCTGGGCCCCTGATGAGTTTTCTTTGTTAATTCCTGTGTGCCTAGAAACATTGGCACCTTCTCTAGGAAGTCTTTTCTCTCTTCTCTCCTTGTCACATTTCATCTACTTCACAGACCCAGTGGGCTTTGGATTCAGTTTCAATGCCATGCCCCACAGCAGCTGCACAGCAGTCCCCTTTCATTATCTGCCGAACACTTATACTGTATTTTGGGAGAGAGGCATCTGTTTAGATTAGCAGATCCATAAGGATAGTAGTTGTAATAATAGTACGATTAGACCACTTTCCACTGGTACTAAATAAATAACTAGTACTATTGAGGCACTTTCTAAGTTTGTTTTGTGAGTGAATGTGTAACTGGGATGTGGTTTTTATCTCCCTTCTGTTCCCAAATTTCTTAGTGGGTTTTTGTGTTTGTTTGTTTCAGAGATAGGGTCTTGCTCTGTTGCCCAGGCTGGAGTGCAGTGGTGCAATTACAGTTCACTACAACCTTGACTTGTGAGCTCAAGCAATCCTCCTGCCTCTGCCTCTGCCTACCAAGTTGCTAGAACTACATGCATGAACCATCATACCTGGCTATTAAAAAAAAAAAAAAAATTGGCCAGGCACGGTGGGTCACACCTATAATCCCAGCACTTTGGAAGCCCGAGGCAGGTGGATCACCTCAGGTCAGGAGTTCGAGATCAGCCTGGCCAACATGGTGGACCCCCAACTTTACTAAAAAAAAAAAAAAAAAAAAAGAAACAAAAGTTAGCCAGGAGTGGTGGCAGGCACCTATAATCCCAGCTACTCAGGAGGCCGAGGCAGAGAAAATTGCTTGAAGCACAGAGGCAGAGGTTGCAGTGAGCCAAGATAGCACCACTGCACTCCAGACTGGGCAACAAAGTGAGACTCTGTCTCAAGAAAAAAAAAAAATGTAGAGATGGAGGTCTCCCTAGGCTGGTCTCAAACTCCTGGGCTCAAGCAATATTCCTGCATCAGCCTCCCAAAGTGCTGGGAGTATAGGTACGAGCCACCATGCCTGGGCCTTGGTGGTTTTGATAATGCTACTTAATCAAAGGAAGAGCTAGACCTTCTTGCAGTGTAACACCCAGATTATATGCTAAGAGGAGGCCATTCTTAGAAAAGTGAAAAGGGTGCTTGTCTTGTAGGTTCCATGAGAATCTCATAGAACCGAATGACTGACTACCTACTTGGTGGCCTTGGTGAAGTGACACTATTTTAGGGAGAAGGAGAGAATAAAGGCATTAAAGAGACCCACGGATTGAAAACACAAAGGGATCATCGGGAGCACAAAGGAAGCACGAGGGTCCTAAGGGAATATTTCTTTCTATCCTGCTTGTCCCTTCACTGCAAGAGAGGAGGCCCAAAGAGATGAGCTCAAAGGAAGTGGTGAAAGGATGGAGCTCTTAAATAGACTGCAATGGCCACTCTTGAACCTTTATCCTGGTAGGTCCTCCATGTCTTAGAAGACATCAGAAAGGAAAAGATCTTAACAGTCTTTTTGACTTATAAACTTGTTCGCTCAATGTCTGCTAGTAAAAGATGTTAGATTCCTTACTTTCCATAGTAAAGAGTCTATAACCTTTATAACAGGATTATAAATGAATTAATTGTTCTTTAAGAAACCTCCAGTCTATGAAATTTCATACATTTATAGTCTTATCTATACAGATATAGCTTAAGTTCAGTTCCAGATCACTGCAACAAAACAAATACTGCAATAAAATGAGTCACACAAATTTGTTGGTTTGCTATTACATACAAGAGTCATGCTTCCACTATACTATAGTCTAGTAAGTGTACAATAATAGCATTATGTCTAAAAAACACAATGCACATACCTTCATTAAAAATAATTTATTGTAAAAAATGCTAATGATTATCTGAGCCTTCAGCAAGTTGTTATCTTTTTGCAGCGGGAGAGTCTTCCCTCAATTGAGATGGCTGCTGACTGATCAGGGTGGATGTTGCTGAAGGTTGGGGTGGCTGTGGCCATTTCTTAAAATAAGACAACATTGAAGTTTGCTGCATTGATTGACTCTTCCATTCATGAAAGATTTCCTGTGTACCAGGTAATGCTGTTTTACAGTATTCTATCCACAGTAGGACTTCTTTCCAAATTGAAGCCAATCCTCTCAAACTCTACCATTGCTTCATCAACTAAGTTTACACAATATTCTAAATCTTTTGTTGTCATTTCAACAATTTGCACAATATCTTTATCATGAATAGATTCCATCTACAGAAACCATGTTCTTTGCTTATCTATAAGAAGCAACTTCTCATCCATTCAAGTTTTATTATGATTGCAGCAATTCAATCACTTCTCTCTCTGGCCTCCACTTCTAACTCTTGTTCTGTTGCTCTTTCTACCACATCTGCAGTGCTTCCTCCATTGAAAGTTTTAAGCCCCTCAAAGTTATCTGTGAGGGTTGGAATAAACTTCCAAAATCCTGGAAAGGTTGATATTTTGACCTCTTTTCATGAATTATACATTTCCTTCCTTCCTTCTCCCTTCCCTTCTCTTCCCTTCATATGCATTGTCGCCTGGGCTGGAGTACAGTGGTGCGATCTTGGCTCACTGCAACCTCCACCTCCCAGGTTCAAGGGATTCT
>NW_012105642.1:1268921-1318702 GCF_000951045.1 Mandrillus leucophaeus | reverse complement strand
TTTGTATTTTTAGTAGACAGGGTTTCATCATGTTGGTCTGGCTGGTCTCACATTCACTTGAGGTGATCTACCTGCATCAGCCTCTCAAAGTGCTACGATTATAGGTATGAGCCACCATTCCCAGCCACAAATTTTCTTAATGGCATCTGGGATGGTGAATCCTTTCTAGAAGATTTTCAATTTACTTTTCCCAGATCCATCAGATAAGTTACTATGTATGACAGCTATAACCTTATTAAATGTATTTCTTAAATAAGACTTGAAAGTCAAAATGACTCCTGATCTACTGGCTGCAGACTGGATGTTGTGTTAGCTGGCATGGTAACAATATACATCTCCTAATATATCTCCATCAGAGCTCTTAGGTGACTAGGTGCATTGTCAAACAGAAGTAATATTTTGAAAGGAATCTTTTTTTGCTGAGCAGTAGGTCTCAACAGTGGGCAGAAAATATTCAGCAAACCATGCTGTAAACAGATGTACTGTTATCCAGGCTTTGTTGTTCCATAAAAGAACACAAGCAGAGTAGATTTGGCAAAAGGGTCCTAGGACTTTCAGGATGGTTAATGAACATTGTCTTCAACTTAAAGTCACCAGCTGTATTAACCCCTAACAAGAAAGTAAGCCTGTCCTTTGAAGTTTGGAAGCCAGACATTGACTTGTCCTCTCTAGCTATCAAAGTCCTAGATGGCATCTTCTTCCAATATAAGGCTGTTTATCTACATTTAAAATCTGTTGTTTAGGGTAGCCACCTTTATTAATTATCTTAGCTAGATCTGGAAAACTTGCTGCAGTTTCTATATCAGCACTTGTTGCTACACCTTGCACTTTTATGTTAAGGAGGTGGCATCTCTTTCCTTAAATCTCATGAAGCTACCTCTGCTGGCTTCCAACTTCTCTTCTGCAGCTTCCATGCCTCTTTCAACTTTCACAGAATTGAAGAGAATTAGGGCCTTGCTTTGGATAAGGCTTTGGCTTAAGAGAATGTTGCGGCTGGTGTGATCTTCTATCCAGACTACTCAAACTTTGCCATATCAGCAATAAGACTGTATTACTTTCTTATTCATGTGTTGCCTGAAGTAGCACTTTTAATTTCCTTCAAGAATTTTTCCTTGCATTCATAACTTAGTCAACTGTTTGGCGCAAGAGGCGTAGCTTTCAGCCTATCTTAGCTTTCATCATGCCTTCCTCATTAAGGTCACTTCCTTCTAGTTTTTTATTCAAAGTGGAAGATGTACGCTTCCTCCTCTCACTTGAACACTTAGGGGCCACGGTAGGGTTATTAATTGACCTAATTTCAATATTGTTGTTTCTTAGGGAAAAGGGAGGCCTAGGAGAAGGGAGAGAGATGGGGGAAAGGCCAGTCGCTGGAGCAGTCAGAGCACAACATTGATCGATTAAATTCTTCATATATGAGTGCAGTTCATGGTATCCCAAAACAGTTGCAATAGTAACATCAATGATCACAGATCACTGTAACAGATATAATAGTAATAATAAACTTTGAACTATTGTGATAATTACAAAAATGTGACACTGAGATACAAAGTAAGTACATGCTGTTGGAAAAATGGTGCCAGTAGACTTGCTCAACGCAGGGTTGCCACAAACCTTCAGTTTGTAAAAAACTCAGAATCTGTTAAGTGCAATAAAGCAAAGCACAATAAAACAAGGCATGCCAGTAATAGGATGCTCGTTTCCCAGATTGAAATGATGAAGAAGCTGGTAAAGTTTTTCAAATATCTGTAGGCTACTTGAAAATTACACAAAGGATACAGGCATTCCAAATAAAGTAAGTGTCATTAAGATAATGTTTAGATGGTGGTTCTGAAGGCAAAGTGGCATTTTGACAGGAAAGAAATCTTCAGAGCATTTGCTTTGCAGTTGTTATATACATTCAATGATGACTGGGAAGGATTTGTATTTTAAAATGGGTATGTAGCAGAACATAGCAATTTGCATAAGTGTCAACTGCAAATTACAGTTATCTTCAAATCCAGAAAGAAACTTATATCTAATTGTAAACATATTGCTTTAACAACAAAGTAAATGTCTTTCCTAAAGTGGCCACTAAAGCCATTTAATATTAATAACTGTAAACTAACAATCATCATAAAATAGAAAATGGAATTAAGATTGCCTTTTCAGTAAGCAGAGACAGCTGGTATCTCTATAGTAATTTAGAATTTACAAAATTCTTTTCCCTACCCTGTCTTAGTCTGCATCTGTTTGTGAGGAAATATGTCCCTTTTTACAGATAAGTAAAAGGAGGTCTCACGGAGGTAAAATAACTTGCCTGAGTTTAGGTAATTTGTATGTGTATATTTGTACAACAAACAACAAATATGAGGGGTAAACCTAGGTCTCTGGAATAGAGACCTAATAGAAATGTTGTGACATTTCTATTACACGAATCTGATGCACAGGCTATAAAAATCTGAGGGGAGAAAATAAAAGTAAAGCTTTGAAAGCATGGCTGTAGCTGCAGAAAATGGGCTGAGACCTTGAGATAAGGCATGGGTTACCTGCCTTATTTATTTATTTATTTATTTTATTTATGAGACGAGATTCGCTCTTGTCGCTCAGGCTGGAGTGCAATGGTGCAATCTTGGCTCACTGCAACCTCTGCCTCTCGGGTTCAAGCGATTCTCTTGCCTCAGCCTCCCGAGTAGCTGGGATTACAGGCACCCACAACCATGCCTGGCTAATTTTCATATTTTTAGTAGAGACGGGGTTTCACCGTGTTGTCCAGGCTGGTCTTGAATTCCTGACCTCAGGTGATTCGCCCACCTTGGCTTCCTAAAGTGCTGGGATTACAGGTGTGAGCCACCGTGCCTGGCCTTGTTTTTTAAATACCTTAAGGAAATAGGTATGCTTACATTTAATATCAGTTCTGAAAGCAGAGCTTCAGGGTCTCTACCAAGTATAAGGGAAATTCAACCTTAGTATTATGAGCTAAATTACATTTCCCCAAACTTCATGCTGAAGCCCTAACCCCTGGTACCTTAGAATGTGACTGTATTTGGACACAAGGCCTTTAAAGAGGTGATTAAGTTAAATGACACCTTAGGGTGGTCTCTAATTCAATCTGACTGGTGTCCTTATAAGAATAGGAAATTTGGACACACTCAGAGGAAAGGCCATGTGAAGATAGAGGGAGAAGGTGATCGTCTGAAAACCAGGGAGAGAGGCCTCAGGAACAATCTAAACTTCTGACAGCTTGATCTTGGACTTCTAGCTTTTAGAACTGTGAAAAAATTAATTCCTGTTGTTTAAGCTACATGGTCAGTGGTAGTCATAAAACATTCTTACACTTACTAATAGATAACAATAAAGAAACTCTGATATGGGTACCTATTCTTTCAACATGATAACAATGATAGCCATGGTTAACATTCATTGAGTGCTTACTATGCACCAGGGAATAGTCTAAGGGTATATACTAACCCCTTAAATTCTGACCACAATTCTATGAGGTAAAAATACTCTTTATTATTCCTGAATTACATATGAAGAAACTAAGACAGAGAGAGACTAAATAAGTTGCACAAAATGTTTAGCCAATATTTGAATCTAAAGTCTGGCAATGAAAATGGCCACTAATGAACATTCACTGAACTTAATAAAAATATTATGAAGTCCTAGAAATTGAACATTAATTTTGATTGATAGTGTTTATATATGTTTATTACAGACCAGATACCATTACTGACTGAACATCTTCTATTGTTGGATCCTCACTAGTAGACACTTTCATATGCTATGCCGTGTGAAATCATAGTCATTCTAGAAAGGCACATATTATTCTCTTTTGTTTTTATGGATGAGGACACTGAGTCTCAGATGGACAAAATCAGTTTCCCAACATCAGAAGTGGCAAAAGAAACAAAACAAATATTAAGCTCTGGTGTATCTGAATCCCAAAAAATAACATATTTTTCTACAGTATTTATATTCCTATTGTGTTAAACAACAATATTTGAAGTGATACAGTGGAAGAATAAATATAAATTATTCTGGAAGAAATTCCATTTCTGTGCATGTATGTCACAGTGTTTAAACATACTCCAAAGCATGAAAGGTCAGAGGGTGAAAACGGAACCTGAGTTTTCCTTGTTTTGAGTAACACTGTGTATTGAGGCAAGGACTAGTTTTCTACCATCCATTAACCTCTTCATCATGAACAAAGAGTGAACCTCAACTGTGTGATTTTTGGCTAAGGGCACTTTTAAGTCAAGTCTTTCACATATTCCCAATAGATTTTGTAAAGAATGCTGGGGACCAATTTTTAAATGGAACATCTTGAACAAATTACAGCAAAGGAAATTTTGAGGCCTTGATAATTTAAGTGTTATTTTTACTACTAATGTGAATTCAACCCTAGCAAATTAAAACAGGAAGAATTAATTGGATATGCAAATGAGATTATTCAGTATATAAATCTAATTACATACCAATTTGCTTTAACAGCATGAAAAAAGAATAAATTGTTCTATGTAAATTGATTGTCTTAAATAACCACCTGTAGCCCCACAAAAATTGTCTTGGAAAAGCTATATCGTAAGTGCAGACGTCTAAGTTAATAACATCATGTTCTTCACAGATCTTGTCACAAGAACCTCTTTACAATGAAATTTGCTTATACTCCTGATGTACAATAAGGTATTATCAGGTTTCTAGAACATAAGGAAATATGTCACTAACTGGCTTTTTTTCTCCCCAGAGCACAATAGATTGATAAGACATGTTGATTTCTGAAACACTTAATGCTTTCACACAGACTAGACTTGAAGTCTGAGCAATTTTCATGTCTGAAAAATAAGAGAAAAAGATGGGTAAAGTGTGCCAGTCTTCGTTAATTTGGCTGTAGCACTCAAATCGATTTAATCAAACGCTTTTGGTACAATCAAGCAACGCTCCTCCACCACCCATCTTTAAATTTTTTTTCTTTGCCACTTACTTTAGGCAAATAAGTTTTGAATATTTAACTGGGAAAGGAGGCATTAATTCATGAAGTCTGTGTCTTGGGAACAAGCAGAATAATACTAGATGTTTACAAAATACAAGCTAAGCAGTTAGTTGCTTTCCTTGACATCAGTTAGAGTCACTGCGTTTATCTCTAGATGCAACCTTAACATACACTTCAAACAGATATATTAATCTAGTATACTCAGGGTTAGCCACACAAAGCTTGGGTCCATTTTCAATGATTCTTGGTCAGAGAGCCCAAATGTCCTAGTTTCTGTGACTCTCCTATAGACAGACTATATAGGGCATGGTGAGTTAAATCCATGGATTCACTTAGGAAATCCAGTTCTACTATAGTCTTGTGCTCTCAGGTTTAGATAGAGGTATTTTGCAGAAAGAAGGATGGATAAAGTATGCATCCGAATTGAGTGATGGATAGACAGGCAGAGAGATAGAGGGTAAAGCAAGGCAAGACAGATACCATCTCCCTTTTCCGTCAGAATTCATTCTTGGCTCTGAGACTCAAGAGAGTTTCTGAAAGGAGATCATGGTGAAATATGGTGAAAGTGTTAGAAACCTAGATGCATGGAGCTTGTGATAATGAAGGCTAAGGGCAATTTATCCAAAAGAAATGTTTCTTCTACTTTATTTTGAGAGCAAGTGTCACTAGACCCATTCTCAGTCTCTAAAATAAAACTCAGCAATGGGAGCTGGTACTATTATTGAGAACATCTATGACCAAGTTGCTTTCCCTTTGGAAGATCCTTAAGACTTGCCTGTAGGGGCTTCCTTATCTGCCCTTCCCTACCTGGCAAGGAAGAATACAGACTGGGGAGCAGGATATAGGGACAGATGCCCTGGCTCTGTGCTTGTGCTCTAAGGCAATAGTAAATGGAATCATAAAGAGGAATGAGAGTTACTTACAGTGTCTTGGCATGAACCTGAGAACCTGAAATCAACACCAGTCAGACTGTGGCCTTAATCTGAGTAAAATGGAAGACATAGTGGGGTGATCAGATACCAGGAGAAAATGGGTTTAAATCTGATGAGAACAAATAAATTTGAATGAAAGAGAGGAAGCAGCTTCCAGAGAAGCTATGAAGTATAGCTGTGGCAGCTTTATATAGGGTGCCTGTGACCTCACATATAGGGAGTCAGGGAGCCTTTGAAAGAGAAACTAAAGCAATAGGGTGGTCTCAGTCTACTCTTTGTAGTGTAGCTCCTAACATACAAACCAGAATGGTGACTTATCACATCACCACTTTTATTTCCTTTACAGCTCCTATCACTATCTGAAAACATGCCACTGATGTTGGCTTGTTTAATGTGTCTTTTCCAGCTGAAAGGTAATCAGGGATTCCTTACCTGTATTTTTACTGCTAGGTCCTCAGCATCTCACACAGTTTTGTTATTGTAGAAGATCTATACATGCGCAGTAATGCAGAATATGGACATGGACAAGTCACTAGACTAGTGAACATCGTTCAATAAGAGCTTTCTGGCCAGCTGCTGTGGCTCAGGCCTGTAATCCAGCACTTTGGGAGACTGAGGCGGGTGGATCATCGAGGCCAGGAGTTCGAGACCAGCCTGGCCAACATGATGAAACCCCGCCTCTACTAAAAATACAAAAATTAGCCAGGTATGGTGGTGGGCACCTGTAGTTGCAGCCACTCTGGAGGCTGAGGCATGAAAACTGCTTGAACACGGGAGGCAGAGGTTGCAGTGAGCTGAGATAACACCACTGCACTCTAGCCTGGGAGACAGAGAGAGACTCCATCTCGAACAAACAAACAAATAAACAAAAAGCTTTCTAAGAGCAAATCACCATGAGGTCACTTGAGAAGAGATTAATACATAAGATAAAAGGGGCTCCATAGAGATGATAGAGTTTAGCACGCATTGTTTAAGCCCTTCCTTTGTGGCAGGGGTTGTGCATAATGTTTTAAAAAGATTGTTTCAATACAGCCTTACATCTGCCCTAGGAGGTATATTTTATTACCATCACCACTGCCCTGAAAAGGACATTGGGGTTTAGAATGGTTAGGTCACTTGCATCAAATCACACAGCCTATCTGTTGGTAGATTTTGAATTGAGACTCAAACAATCAGAACAAAATATGCCCCCTGGGTCTTGAGGGGCAAAGTTTCAACAAATGGAGATGAGTGAGGAAGGAAGAGCAGGAACAAAGACAGAAGGACAGAAAAATGTAAGTATCTATCTTTTAAGTGCAGAAATAGATATATGTGTGATCACTGAGTAGGAGGAAAGACATTAAAGAGGGGATTTATCGAACACAGGGAAGCTACACATATTAGATTTGGCTATAATACCAATATACATAAGAATGTATATGTATACCTGTTTCTGTATACACATACATGTATATGTGTACACACATATACAAAAATATGGTCAGGCTATCAGGCAATGGCACTAACGATATGTGATTGTGATATACTTTATATAATTTACATTGTTTAATAGAGGAAGGAGAGTTTAATGGTTAATATCGGGTGTCAACTTGATTGGACTGAATGATGCAAAGTATTGTTCCTGGGTATGTCTGTGAGGGTGTTGCCAAAGGAGATTAACATTTGAGTCAGTGGACTGGGAAAGGCAGACCCACCTTCAATCTGGGTGGGCACCACTGTCTAATCAGCTACAGTGCAGCCAGAATAAAAGCAGGCAGAGTGTAGAAAGACGAAACTAGCTTAATCTCCCGCCCTATATCGTTCTTCCGTGCTGGATGCTTCCTGCCTTCAAACATTGTACTCCAGGTTCTACACTTGGACCTTCAACCACAGACTGAAGGCTGCACTGCCGGCTTCCCTACTTTTGAGGTTTTGGGATTTGGAGTGGGTTCCTTGCTCCGCAGCCTGCAGACAGCCTATTGTGGGACCTCATCTTGTGATCATGTGAGTTAGTGCTCCTTAATAAACTCTCACTTATACATACATCTATCCTATTAGTTCTGTCCCTCTCGAAAACCCTGACTAATACGGAGGGTGTCTTCCTTCCGCACGTTTTCATGAAATACTTTGAGATTCACCAAAGTTAAGGTGTGAAAGAAGTACAGACATAATTAAGTATATTACTCAATATGATATAAAAATTGCTTGCAATCTGACTGGTTTTAAAAATTGCATCTGTCAATACAGGCTATGATAGAATTCTAGTTTCTAAGCAATTTTCCTTTCTGGCATCAATCAGCTCTGGCAAAACAGCAAAGAACAAAATTTTTAAAATTCACCTCCATGATACCAAATTGCATTGTAATTCATTGTGCTGCAAAGCTTTGCCACAGTTTGGGGGGATATTTAGAGTAATGATACATAACCAGGAATGTAGAGTAGGGTCATTGTGAAGATGGTGCACAAACACATCCACTGAACAAACAATGTGAAGCAGTCGACAATAAGACAGAAAACGTTGGGAGTGGGAGGGAATCAAGTTGATGAACTTGTCATTCTCCACTGGAGAATTTATTTGCATTTAGTTGACTTATAAGATTGCTTAAATGAGATATTTCCTGCAGTTATGAGGAATAAAATAATGTAGATGTTTTAATGCCAAGGCTGATTCCTGGACAATTTAAGTATTTCCTGCATTCACATCTGCAAAAAATATGAATAATATGTACTCCCTGGGAAGTGTCAACAGAATGTACACCAATCATTTCAAATCTGTTTACAGATAAATTCAATATAGTTTTTTTTTAAATACTCACATGTCACACTGGAAGCACTTATAATAATTAATGGAGCAATTTGCAAAGGCCAAGCATATGACAGCATTTAATTCTATCCATCATTAAAATTTAATGCGTTTGGTGCATTTCCTTTTTAAAAAACATATAGTTGAAGTTGTATATCGCATTAATTTTGAGGGTATTAAATACACTGACTTTTAAAGGGCGATCTGGCAGAATTTGTCTTAGTTTCACACCAAGGCACAATTGAGAAATCAAGGAAAGACTTTATGACCTCCCTCCAATTTTTTTCTCTTCCTGTTAATCATCCTTATTCTCTTCCCCTCTCATCCTCTGTCCAGCACTCTGATGCTGCCTCCTTCAGAGAGAAAAGTGACCTGACAAATGTGACACATTTAAAAAGAGGTCTTGATTAGAACCTCTAATCCTAGGAATAGCTGTATTGTTAGAAGGGACTCTCTGGTTCCAAAGTCAATCAGCTATAAAGGAATTATCACAGGAGTGTAAAATTTGTCATCAAGGACTGAATAGTGATGTTAGTATTTCTGATCATAGACCTTCCTCATACAAAGTGTGTACGTACACGTGTGTGTGAAAGGTATATTTGTGCATATATATACACACACACACTCACTAGATATTAAAGAGCTGTTCTTGTGTCCAGTTATTTAGCTCACAGTCATTGTTTAGCTTTGTAAGTGTTCCCATTACCGAATCATGCTTTTCTTAAAGAACTACATCAGGTAACCACCGATTCTTTACTACATTTCCCCCCTTGTGTATCTTATTCTTTCCATCAATTCACCATTTCCTCATTATATAATCCCTGGTAGATATATTTCTGTATAAAAACTGTGTGTCTGCTTTTGGTAGAAAGTCTTATTCCTTCCATGCTAACCCATAAATAGCCTTACAAAATCTCTGAATATAGAAATATATAAAAAGCACTACATTGTTAAGAGTACAGTTTTTGATCTGTTGTTTCAACAGCAGTTTTCATGCATAATATGTTGGTGTTTGCTTTCGTTACTCAATTTAAACTCTTCAACTTGTCATACTTTTTACTACAATGTAATGAATTTCTCCAACATTGCCATTTGAGAGCTTAGAAAGCTCGCATGAAAAGCAAAGCAATGTCAGATTATTCTCTTACTCATTTCTAATCCTTTAGCCCCCAGCTACATCCCCTTTAAGCCAGACAAAAAGAGATTTTGTTTTACATATAAAAGTTGATTATTTTCATGTATTTTTGGTTCATTGAATTCAATTAACTAAATTCATTAAAACCCAAGTGTGTATTATGTGCCTTTTCGACAGTTCTAGCTCTAGCAAGGGGAAAAAGGGTGGAGGTCAGATAGCTTAGTTTTTCCTTAAGCTGTTACAAAAAATATGTCCAAACAACCAGTCAATTCAGTCAAGCATTCAATCATTTGGCTTTATCTGTACGAGGCCAGATAGCTGGTGAGATTTTCTTTTCCCTTCCGTATTTCAACCTTTTATAGAAATAGCAGTAGTAACAAACCCCCAACTCAACAAAACACAAATGTATTAAATATTCTCCAAATAAATTTATTTCAGACAAAGAAAAATTCATTCATTTAATAAATATGCATCAAGTACCCGCTGTGTACCAGGCACTATTCTCAAGGAATAAAAGAGATGCGTGCCCTTGATGAATTTATTAAAAATATAATAAGCAAAATATATAGTGTGTTAGAAGTTTATAAATGTTACCAAAAAAAGAAAAAGTGGAATAGGATAAGGGAGCTCCATGAATGTGGAGGGAAGTGCATAAGATGTAGTAGGAAATAGGTGTTTAGAATAGCTTCATTAAGAGGGTGAGGTCTGAGCAAATTTTTGAGGAAGAGATGGAGTTGGGCAAGCACTGATCTGAGGGAGTAGTAGACCATAGCCTCATGGTAGATACAAGCCTAGCATGTTAACAGGTGGGGCAGGGCACCAGTTGAACAAGGACAGAATTAAATAGGAATAGAAGAAAATACCGTAGAATAGAATTAGGAAGAGAGGAGTTAGATAGTTGTGGAGGGATGCAGTGCAGGTTATACACAACAGGATAAGAGAAGGACTTTGGCTTTGCTCTGAGTAAAATGGAGAGTCAATGAAAGTTTTTGAAGAAAAAAAAAGAATGTTGTGTTCTGATTTACTTTTTAAAAGAATCACTCTGATAGCTGTGTTGAGAATAGAGTTTAGGGGGAAAGGGGAAAAGCGGCGAGACCAAATTGTAAAATAGATTGTAGGGAGTAAAAGGCAGACCAATGAGGAGGGTATTTTAATATTCCAGAAGAAAGATGCTTGCTGGTGCCTCTGACCAGAATGGTAGCATGGAAGGTGGTGAGAACTAATAGTTGGGTTCTGAATATATTTTAAAGGTAAAGCCACATATTGGCTGAGGGACATGAGAGAAAGCAAACAATTTTAAAAGAATTTAAGGTTTTGGTCTGAACAATGAAAAAGATGAAGTTGTCATCATCTGAAATGGGGACATGTGCAGGTGAAACAGGTTTGGGGGAGAAAAAGAGGAGGTCAGGTCAAGAAGTTGACTTTGAGATGCCTATTAGCATCACATTGTATATGTCTAGCTAAATGGTTTCATCAACACTATGAGTTTTCATATAAAGAAATTCATTCTCATACAGTTTTTGAGTTGTGAATATAATTAAAATAAATAAGTATCAAAGTTTATTGATTATTGCAGTTTTTAAAAAGCTAATGACTGAATGTGTGTCAGAAAGTAAAAAAAAAAAAGATAAATGTTTCTTCATTTCAGAAATCTTTAATTTGTAAACTGCAACTTCCTTTATAATACAAATAAAATTCTATTTACATTTTAAGGGCTTAAAAAGGTTTAAGGCATTTTCACATCTTACTGACAGGGAAACCTTTTATTGCTACAGCTGTGTTAGGGACAGGGGCAAAACATTGAATCACATGAAACCAGGAGTTTGAAGGTGAGGCTGGAAACAGAGAAAGGCTATTATCAAGGATCCAAAAGAGCACTAACAGGTTTAAATAATCTGCATAGAGTCATGAATCTGAAGCCATGTGAGAATGGGCATTAAGGGAGAAGTTAATGGAAACATTTTTCCAATAAGGTGGAAGTTAAAGTCAAGCAAGAGGAGAACAATAATTATCACTTGTTAAATTCCTATAATGTGTTATGCTGTGCTTGGCAGTTTATACATGTAATTCATTAAAGAATTATCATTTATCTACCTTTACTGTAGAGGCACAATTTATAAGTGAATGAATTAGCAATTTGCCCACAGTTACAAGTTTAAAAGCAAAAGTCCTCCTTTCTAAAGGAGTCCTCCTTTGCCTTATCTCTGAAACAAGGAGCGTACACACACTTCAGTTGCTGTTCTTCAGGTTGTGCAATGCAGGGGCCCAAATGTGTCACCCCATGATTGGTCCCTGCCTCAACAAGAAACATCATTGAGCTTTGAAGGTACCTCTGCTGTCTATGTCTCTTGGGATTTGAATTCACCCTCTTAATTATTATTGCCCTGCTTATTCAACTCCTATAAATCCTTGATTCTTGTCCATTAGCCTGTATGTTTTACTATAGTTGTCTCCATGCGTGTGACATTGGGTTATCTGCCTAACCTCTGATGTCCCCCTAGACTTGTCATCTAATACTCATGCCTACCCTTGCCTAAATGTATTTTCTAAATTTCTAACTTCCAATTACAGACGCTTCCCTTGATTGACTCTTCATCGAATGCGTAATCTAACTTTGATCATGGTTTGCAGTTTCAAAACAGCCAGAATTTGGAAGCCATACCTGGAATCAGAATCCATTTTGCTTTTAAACTTGTAACTATGGGCAAGTTTTTAATTCCTTCACTTATATAAATTGTAACTCTACAATTAGCTTATTTATAAAAATGTTTTAAACACCTTGTGTATATAAAGAAAATGGAGGCGAGGTGCGGTGGCTCAGGGCTGTAATCCTAGCACTTTGAAAAGCCAAAGCAGGCAGATCACCTGAGCCCAGGAGCTCAAGAACAGCCTGGCCAACATGGTGGAACTCTGTCGCTACTAAAAATATAAAAATTAGCCAGGCATGGTGGTGCACACTTGTAGTCACAGTTACTAGGGAGGCTAAGTTGGGAGGCTCACCTGAGTCCGGGAAGTCAAGGTTGTAGTAAGCTGAGATCATGCCACTCACTGCACTCCAGACTAGGTGACAGAGTGGGACACTATCTCAAGAAAAAAAGAAAAAGAAAAAAATGAAAGAATGAAAGAAAGAAGGAAGGAAGGAAGGAAGGAAGAAAGAAGGAAGGAAAGAAAGAGAGAGAGAGAGAGAGAGAAGGAGAGAGGGAGGGAGGGAGGGAGGGAAAGAAGAAAATGGAAACTACGCACTATAATTACAAATAATTAAAAATTGATATAGAGATGTATATGAAAGAATATTATCAATTCTAAAGCCATTGCCTTTGAGATAGTTAATACTGTTTTGTTCTTCAGCAGCAAATACATTTAAATGACTAGAAAACAGTCTTCATAAAATTTGATGCTTATAAAAATTTATCTACCTCCATTGGTAGATAATTGGTGTTTGTAATTTTGTTACGATTTTATAAGCTTATTTGGACTTCACTGTTCATATTAGGAGTGGGGATACAGTTATAAAGTAATAAACAGACATGAGTTTGAGTTTGGAAGTTTGGAGATTACCCAATAAAAAAAATGCATTAAGAAGGACTTTTCTTTATTTTCTAAAACATTTTAATTCCAGATGCATTTATTAACTCAGATAATTTAAAGAATAGAGATAAACAATTCCTGGGTTTTTTTTTTTTTTTTTTTTTTTTTCCCTCTCTGAGGTGAGCAGGTTGTAGGTCTCAGACTTCTATAAAATGATTACACAGCCTCTATAGGCAATAAATATTCTATCTTCTATGTCTTATTTAAATAAGCATAATTAATGTTGTTCAACAGTAACAGAGGGGCCAAAGAAGAGAGGGGATGAAGTACATTCTGATGCCCGATGATGTAAAGTTTTGAGTATGTGGAATTACCTCTATTGTCCTCCTCCTCCTAATAGGTGGTGGCAGCTTTTGTTACCAATACCAAAATGCCAAAGGTTTGGGGTTTGATCTAGGTTCTGCTTTTCACAGGAGAAAGCCAATCACTGGGACAACAAGTATTGCTAGGGAAGAAGGTTTTAATCAGGTTCTGCAGCCAATAAGATGGGAGATGAGTCTCAAACTCGTCTTTCTCACCAACTAAAATTAGGGGTTTATATAGCAGGGAAGAAAAGTAACCATGTGTGGGAAAACAGGAATTAGGGAGGGGTAAGGAGGAGAAGTTGGTCAACAGGAAGCAGGTGCTCAGTTGGGCAATAATGATGCCTGAGAGGTCTGGTGTCTCATTGTCTAGAGGTGGTGATCTGGTAAGTTTCAGTTCCTTGATACTACCTGGGAGATCTGATGGTTGGTTTCCTGAGAAAGGAACTCAACAAATGTAACTTTCTCAAGTTTTAAGACTGGGAGGGTCAATGTATATGTTAAAGAAACCATAAACATCAGTGCTATGGGACAATCTGGCCAGTTTCACTTTCATCAAGATCCAAGAGCAAGCTCTGAACATGGCCAGAAAAAGCCAGAAGAGGCAATGAGCAGGGCAGATGCTGGGTGGTGCCTCCAACTAACATGTCCTTCTGTGGGCACATTCAAGGAGCCCTTGTGAAAGCTTCCAAAAATAACTGAAGGACAAAGGAACAGAAAATTGGGATCTAGTTATTCCATGGTGAAGGAGCCACTAGACATGGGGGATAGAGATGCATGAATGTTTATGTAGATATGCACAAACAGTACCTTTTTTACTCACAGATTTTTCACTTTCATATTACAGTTAAATGGGAGATAAGGCATGGCTAAAATTGTTAATAGAGGAAAAAGTGTGAGAAACAGAAAAATGAAGAGAAAATCCTTTCATTTCCAATTACAGTTTGGTATCTCAGTATCTCCCACTGTCCTTTTTTGACTTTACTTTTATCTTTCTTTGGAGATTGTCAGATTGACCCATCAAATGTAACAGGCTATTTTTCAAGGAGATATAGAGGGAAAGGAATTTTAACAGTTATCCAGAGTGGTGGCATTGAACAGGTGGCTAGATAGTGAATAGGTTTCAGTTTAAGTGTAATACAGCAACATCACTCACTAGAAAAAAAAATTCGATGAAAACTTACAAATTCCCCTAGATGGTTCAGAGATATCTGTCTTGCTGATCTATGTTTAGTTACTACATGAAATGAATCCCTTCAATAACTGAGTGGCACATGCCAGGTCTTTCTACTAAGAATAAAATCTTCACCCCAATACTGGATTTCTTTTGTTAGATTTCAAGTGGTTAATGTATGTAATTATTTATAGAATTTTTTATTTTATTGTTATTTTTTGAGATGGAGTCTCGCTCTGTCACCCAGGCTGGAGTACAGTGGTGCAATCTCGGCTCACTGCAACCTCTGCCTCCCGGGTTCAAGTGATTCTCCTGCCTCAGCCTCCTGAGTAGCTGGGACTACAGGTGTATGCCACCATGCCAATCATATATATATATATATATATATAAAATTTTGTTTTTTCTGTATTTTTAGTAGAGATGAGTTTTCACTGCGTTAGCCAGGATAGTCTTGGTCTCCTGACCTCATGACCCACCCACCTCGGCCTCCCAAAGTGCTGGGATTACAGGTCTGAGCCACTGCACCCGGCCCTAGAATTTTTCAAGAACTAATAGCCTTCTTTAGTTTCCTACACAAAACTATTATAGCATCGAATAAGTTCTGAAAGAGCATTTTTTGGAAGGAATGCTTATTTGCTATATTAAACAAATATTGCCACATACACAAATATTTTCTGCTACTTAAGAGAATTTTTAAAAAAGTGTAATTCTCCAGCATTAAGACTTTAAGCAGTGTTTGCATTATAGACTAGTTCAAGTGGAGTAGTGTCTAAGAGAAAATACCGCAGACTGAATGTTAAGATATTTATACATATAGGCTAATACATTTTTCATTTAACTACAGAGTGGAAGCTAATACATTTGTGTAGTGAAACTAATACATTTTTCATTACTTAAATGCATAGTAGATAGTTCCAGAGTTACTAATGAATTTACATGAGATCCTCCAAAGAACTCAGAAACAATTTAAATTGTTTCCCAACCACTATGTTCATCTGTTCTTGTAAGGGATAGGATATCATTTGTAGAGAGTAGGCAAGCATTTCTTCATCTACAATATCAACAATGTTGAAAGGTAATGGAACTTAAAGTAGAAAATAGAAAATGTGTGTTTCCACTATACTACTTTACTCTCAGTATCCCATTTCTTCCTTTTATTTCCTGACAAGTGACGAGCAAATGCTTTTCTTCCTTTTTCTCCTTCTTAACAGGAGGTAGATTTTGAGGTCAAGAGCAGAGACCAAGTGACTTTCTGAATTAACCTCATGCCAGCAAGGTTATGAACACAGTGCTTCTGCTTTCTTAAAGACTTTTACAGGCAGCAGACTACTGTGAGTGTGGAGAGGATATTTTGGATCTAGCTGGTTTTGTGATTGCATTATCATCACTAATAAAATAGACATTAAAGATGTCTTTAGAAATATTCTCACCTAATTAAAAGATCTACTGCATTTTCACAATGGATTTAAGCCCCAAATCAAGGTTGACTTTCTGTATAAACATGAGAAACTGATGTGTTTATGAACCCAAAGTCGGCCATGCTGAAATTCTCACAATTTAAAATCAGACAATGTGTTGACATCTCTGTTTATTAAATATGTACAGGAGCAGAATTCGGAGGCATAGCACTGAATGTAACTAATGAAGGGGGATAAAGGGTTTTGAGAGTTTATCTGTTCCTAAAATTTTCTTGATGAATCCAGTGCCTAGCCAGCAGTCAAGGGCAGTGATTGTTCTGCACTCTGAATGAGGGCATCATTTATGTTGTGTTTTATGTGAACAGTGCTCCCAGCTGTTGCTGCCTTCATGGGGCTATAGCTAAGGTTTGCATAACTGAACTCCTATGTACAAATGGCTGATGATTTCTCTACCTTAAATAATTCTTTGGAATACAGAAACAACACGGAGAAGAATATTTATAAAAATCAACTTGAAGCAAAAGGTAGTGTACAACCTTAGATTCTAGGTTATAAATAGATATTATATAAATGTATATTTAAATTATATATACAAAATATAAAATATATATACTATTACTTGTGATTTTTCAATCAACATTTCTTTTTTTTTTTTTTTTCTGAGACTGAGTCTCGCTCTGTCGCCCAGGCTGGAGTGCAGTGGCCGGATCTCAGCTCACTGCAAGCTCTGCCTCCCGGGTTTACGCCATTCTCCTGCCTCAGACTCCCGACTAGCTGGGACTACAGGCACCCGCCACCTCGCCTGGCTAGTTTTCTGTATTTTTTAGTAGAGACGGGGTTTCACCGTGTTCGCCAGGATGGTCTCCATCTCCTGACCTCGTGATCTGCCCGTCTCCGCCTCCCAAAGTGCTGGGATTACAGGCTTGAGCCACCGCGCCCGACCTCAATCAACATTTCTTAAGGAAAATGCAAAGCTAGATGGTTAAAAGCATTTGAGGTCTTTAAATCCTGATTTTGGCATTCACTGGCAGGGCGACCCTGGGGAATTTACTCAGCTTTTTTGAGGCACATCTGAGCGTCATCACTCATAACACAAAGACAGTGATGACATATACCTTGTGCAGTGTCATGAGAATTATTAAGTGCAGAGTTAATGCAATGTGGCTGGCATACAGTAAGTGCTAAAGAAATGTGAAGTCTTTATCTCTACTTGGTACAATATTTTGGCACCACTGGTGAATTTAACTTATGTGAGTTAAATCACACCCTAAGAGCTCAAGGATAATGCTGTTCCGGGTTTTCTCGATGTCAACGCTATGCCCCACAGCGAGCATGAGAAGCATAAATGTGAAACTCTTTGAGTAAGTCTTGATCTCTTCATGCCTCTCAATGCCATGTTGAGTGTAATTCTGGTATATGAAAGAATACAGTTTACATACAACATGACCCCTGAGGATAGGAAAAGTCCTTTATCTAATGCTCAACTGAAAAACAGCCATTTTTTCCAGTGTTATGAAGAAATTCAGAAGCGTTGGGTTTACTGAAATGCAATATGTCAGTCTCCAACATGGGCTTTACCTAAAAAGTTTTGAAAACCAATTTTGTCTATGCACAGTTTTCCGAAATGAGACTCTAAATAAGATATGACTGCACTAGGTAGAAAATGTAACAGATGAGCACTAGCGAAATTAAACAATTAGCAAAATACAGTCTCTGTCTTTTAAGAGATTGCAGATCAGGAAAGAGGTAAACAAAGTGTGGCTGCAGAAGATATATACATATATACACACACACAGAGACACAGATGTGTGTGTGTGTGTGTATGTATGTTTTGAGACAGGGTCTTGCTCTGTCCCCTACAGTGAAGTGCAGTGATGCAATCATGGCTCACTACAGCCCTGAACTCCTTTTGCTCAAGCAATCCTCTCACCTCAGCCTGCTGAGTGCATAGGATTACAGGTGCACGCCACCATGCCCAGCTAAATTTTTAATTTGTTTTTTTTTGTTGTTGTTGTTTTTGTTTTTTGTAGAGATAGGGTCTCCCTATGTTGCCCAAGCTGGTTTTGAACTCTTGAGTTTAAGCGATTTTCCCACCTTGGCCTCCTGAAGCTCTAGGTTTACAGGTGTGAGCCACTATGCCTGGCTAGAAATGATTTTTAATACTGCATGAACTTTGAACCCTTACTTTTTGGTTTGAATTTTACTTTACCTAAGGCATCTTTGTTAACTTGACTTCTGTTTCTTCAAATTAAAAAAACAAAAAACAAACAAACAAAAACACTTTAAAATTATTTACATATGAAGCCCTTAATATAGCACCTGGTACATTATCAAAACTATGATCACTGGGACTTGAAAATTGGTATAGAACCAGATGGTGGACATGACTGAACCAGTCTCAGGCTCTGAATGGTACTGGGGATGACTGATGGGTCTTGTATAGTACATGGTAACTCTTAAGGGGTATTTTGTTTTCATTGCATTATGTGTTGTTTTTAACGTCAAATTTGCTTTCTTCTTCTAGTGCATATGAACATCCAGCTAATCTCTGGGGGTTACTAAATCATTTGTGAGGTTCACTAACGGAAGCATTCTGTTAACTGCATATGGCTATTACATAATAAATGAAGTCTTTCAAAACTAAGTATTCGTCACAATAACCCATCACACTATATGGATTTTAACCTTAGAGTAACTACTTTCCTTTTTCCCCCTCAAGCTAATTTACTGACCTAGCAGCCTTTGCTTTCTAGCAGTCAGAAGTAACAAATATGGAAATAAAGCATTAAGCACTGCATCAGGGCTATTACTCTTAGAAAACATTGTTAAGACTTAATTTCTGGAGAACAGATGAGAGATTTTGCCTTATAATATTACTACTCCCACCTCCACCAATATAGATTGAGATCTGATGGGAATGAAAAAAAATTTTTGTAACTTGGTCAACTGATTATAAGTTGAGGTTTGGTAAGATGCAAATAAAATACACATTTTGAATGAACTGAAAATTTACTTGAACAAGTACAGACAATGTCTTTACACAGGTAAATCTTTAAAGCTAGTAAGACTTCTGTATTATGAATATTTACATAATTTAAAATTTTACACATTTTTTTAAAAGGAACGCTACTCAACTAGTATTCCTAAAATTTTATTAAACACATAGTACACACACACACACACACACACACACACACACACACACACACTCCCTTAATAAATAGACAGGGATATCCCATACTAATTCCTCTCAAATTTTACTATAATTTCAGAGAAAAAGATTTAACAATATTAAGTTACAGTTTCTCAGCATTATTTATGGTTCATGTACTAATAAGAAATGGGAATGTATTGGGCTTGTCAAGTCAACAGGTAACATAAAGCAGTGGTCAGCAAACTTTTTCCTTAAGTATATGTTTTAGTAAGATAGATATATAGATTGTAAATATTTTAGACTCAGATTCTTTGTTTGTTTTGAGACAGGGTCTCACTCTGTCACCCAGGCTGGACTGCAGTGGCAGGATCTTGGCTCACTGCAACCTCTGACTCCCAGGTTCAAGCAATTCTCTCACTTCAGCCTCCCAAGTAGCTGGGACTACAGTTGTGTGCCACCATGCCTGGCTTATTTTTGTTGTATTTTTTGGCAGAGATGGAGTTTCACCATGTTGGCCAGGCTGGTCTCGAACTCCTGACCTCAAGTAATCCACCAGCCTTGGCTTCCCAAAGTGCTGAGATTAAAGGCATGAGCCACTGCACACAGCCTTCAGATGGTTTTGTGGCTTTTTTGCTCGTTTACAACTTCTCAATGCTGTTATTGTCGTGTGATAACAGTCCTAGATAACACATAAACCAGTGAGTATGGTTGTGTGTTCCAATGAAACTTCATTTACAAAAGCAGGTAGAGAGGCAGATTCGGCTCCGGGTCCTACTTTTCTGACTTCAGGTAAAGAGAAACAACTTTGCAGAGGATGAAAGTTATCTTAACAAGAAACATAGAGAAACCCCTCAAATTGAGTTTCTGAGGCAGGTGGGGCTGGCAGGAAATGTCCATGGACTAATACTAGTTTGTGGCATAACTGATTCCAGAGTATCATGAACTCTCTAGTAATCTACAAGATTCCCCTTTAGAAAACAAACAAACAACAACAACAACAACAACAAACGATAACACAGCATCAGTGCAAGCAGGCATCACGTATTATACAGTCAACTGATGTTGATTATGACAAAAGCTAGAGAGATGTATCAGGAATATTAGTGGCCTAAAGAAGAACCATGAACTGTGGAAAACTAAGGAAGCTGGTGCTAAAACTTAGGCTTTCTATTTTCTTATAAAGTCATGTCACCAGCCTCCAAGGCTAGCGCACCACCAGCAAGGATCAGATGTCAGTCTGTGAACCTAGAATGGGAAGGAACAGGGTTAAAATTCTTCACTAAAAAATAGAAAATCAAATTCAGAAACCAAGTGGTGATCACTGGACTTGGGAAAATTGAATATTTGAAAAATATTTATTTTAAAATTAGATGCTGCATTAGTCTGCTCAGGCTGCCATGGCAGAATTCCACCGAGTGGGTTGCTTAAACAACAGAAATTTATTTTCTCACAGTTCTGGAGGCTGTAAGTCCAAGACTGAGGTGCCAACAGGATTGGTTTCTGGCGAGGGCTCTCTTCTTGGCTTGCAGATGACCACCTTCTCTTTGTGTCCTCACAGGGCCTTTTCTGTGTATGCATCCCTGGTGTCCCTTCCCCTTGTTATAAAGACAGCAATCCTGTTGGATTGGTGCCATGTCCTTATGACCTCATACTCACATTTGGGGGTTAAGGCTTCAATTTGGGGGGGGGACATTCAGGCTGTAACATATGTCCCTTTCAGATACCATTTCTTAAGACAAAATTTCACTATAGCTACCGACAACTGACCAAATTAAATTATTCTGAAAGTCCACCGTAACAGCAGTTGGATTCTGACTCAGATAGGCCTTCTATTCTATTTGCCACACAACTGGGAAACTTTTCTCAGACAAATCATATCATGAGTAAAAAACAAACAAACAAACAAAAAACCTTTTGGGTTATATCCAGTTCCAAATTATTACAATCCAGGAAATAATTTTGTGATTAAAAACCACTTTTTTGGTTATGTCCAGTTCTGAATTATCACAAGATTACATTTCTTTCAATATGGCAGTTACCACTGTCTATCAATCAGACATGGAACTACAGGTTGAAGGATGTTCAACTGATTTTGGAGATTCAGATCTGATTTCTTTCTAATTTGAGAGAATAGAGAGCTTTGTTCTCATTTCACTGACACTGATAAAGGCAACTAGAAAAAAATATTCCACTTCATCACTCCCTACTGATGGCAATCAGAGAAATTTGGAAATCTTCTCTCAACAGTCACTTAGATTGGCACAAAACTACATCAGATACCCACTGCATTCTATTGAGAGTGGAAAATATTCTCATAAATCAAACCTGTTAAACACTTTTTTCTTGCCCAAGATCACAGCATTGTGGAATAGCAAAGTTGATCTCTAAAGCCATTTCTCTTAGGTGTCCTACTCCGTCTCCCACATGCACAGCTGCAGGCTCCTGCCCCTACTGCTCAGTGTTCCTGCGGTGACCTCCTACCTGGCTGCCTCACAATTGCTTTCCCGAGGTCAAATTCCCTCTCATCTGTTACTTTGGAAAGCAGCTGAAAAAATAACTTCTGCTAAAAGGGGTACCGATCAAAACTGTCTTAATATGCTGAGGCTCCTCTAGGCATTTGTGGTTTAGAAGGTAATGCTGGAGGAAAAATGGCTTACAATGGAAGGGGTGACAACTAATGGAGGCACTCACTAGCCCAAAAGGGGAAATATATCTAGCTATAGAAGCCAGTTCAGCCACCTCTCAAATTGTACTATGAAGCAAGTTCCTCATCAATTTGTACACAAAAATGTCACCTCCGGGATAATTCAACAATGGCAGAAAACTTGATAACTACAACTTTCGTGATTCTGAGAAGAACTACTTGATGACATAACAAAATCTAAATGCATGTTTTCAATTAAAGTATGTTAAATGTTAATCTGTTAATTAATCCTGATCCATAATAAATTTGTTTTAATAAATAAGCTTTGATGCATTTGTGTGGAAAAAATGACAGTTGGCCGGGCGTGGTGGCTCATGCCTGTAATCCCAGCACTTTGGGAGGCCGAGGCGGGTCAGGAGATCAAGACCATCCTGGCTAACACGGTGAAACCCCATCTCTACTAAAAATACAAAAAATTAGCCGGGCATGGTGGTGGGCTCCTGTATTCCCAACTACTCGGGAGGCTGAGGCAGGAGAATGGCCTGAACCTGGGAGGTGGAGTTTGCAGTGAGCCGAGATCATGCCACTGCACTGCAGCCTGGGCGACAGAGAGAGACTCCGTCTCAAAAACAAACAAACAAACAAACAAAAAGACAGTTAATGGCAACATCCCTCATATAGATGACAGAGCCCTGTTGGTAAACAAAGTTTACTGCTACCCTAAGGTCAGTGGATTCAAGAAAAAAGAGTCAACATGTCTAAGAAAAATGACAGCTTAATGAAATCAGATGCTAGAAAATAAACATAACTTGCAAGAACGACTGGTAGGATCCATACCACAACTGAGTGCCTTCCAACTTGATGCAAAATCCATTTAAAAACTACTGTCTATGTATAAACACTGTAAAACGAGTTGCACATGGTACAAAGATGCAACATACATAGTCCTTGCCCTCAAAGTAGAGTGACCAATTTATCAAAGGTACCTGGGGCTTGGTTTCAGCACTAAAAGTCCTGCATCCCAGGAAGTCTCCCAACTTCAGCCAAACCAGGATGGTTGGATATCTTACCTCAACAACATGTTTAGACTAGTAAGAAGATGAGGCACAAAACAAATTATATACAAAAATGAGCAAAGTGGTGAGTGGGAACCAAGGGCAGACTGAGTGTGGACATACATAATACTGCGATTATAAAATGAAACACAGATAAACTTCTGTGTACTGCCCTTGAATTGCATCCCTGTAATGTGGTAAATGTGAGAATGGCTATCCAGATGTGGAAGCCTAGACACTTGCTTCCTCCTCGAATCAATTTTTGTATCTCTAGCATCTAGTACAGTTGACTAAGAAAACACACTCATTAAGTTAAATTAGAGGGGAATGCCACAGTAACATTAAACTTTCATTATCTAAAGATTCTAAGTAATCTGGGTTATCACAATTAATTTTTCTGTTTTTCTACCCACAGTGTAGCTGTAGCTGAAAAAATGTAAAAATAACCACTTCCAAGCCAACCCAATTCTTTCCTCTCCTCTTGGGTCATTATTTTCCCTCTTAAATGATATAAGGGGATTTTATTCAGTCCTTTTTACTCCTAGGAAAAATAGATTGTGGATTTTGTTTGTTTTCTGTGTTTCTTTTTTGAGACGGAGTCTTGTTGTGTCACCTAGGCTGGAGTTCTGTGGCACGATCTCTGCTCGCTGCAAGCTCCGCCTCCTGGGTTCACGCGATTCTCCTGCCTCAGTCTCCTGAGTAGCTGGGACTACAGGTGCCTGCCACCACGCCTGGCAATTTTTTTGTTTTTTGTTTTTGTATTTTTAGTAGAGATGAGGTTTCACCATATTAGCCAGGATGGTCTTGATCTCCTGACCTTGTGATCCGCCCACCTCGGCCTTAGATTGTAGATTTTTAAGATATAAGACACAAAGTACAATCATAAAGAAAAAACATAACGGGCTCAACTATGTTAATATTAAGAACTTCTGCTCTATCAAAGGACACCAAATAAGAGCAAAAAGGCCAGCAACTAACTGGGAGAATACGTGTGCAACTTAGAGAACTGGCAAAAGATAGCGTCCAGAATACAGAGAACTTCTCCAAATGAGGAGACGTTTAATTGCAAATTAAAATATTGAGATATCATTTCAAACTCAACGAATTGTCAAACAGGCAAAAGTCTGACACTGTCAAGAGTTGTCCAGAATGTGAAAGAACAGGTACAATTAGATACTGGTAGAAGAAATTTAACTATAACAACTCTTTGAAAAACAATTTAGTGTTATCTGGTGAAGCTGAGGATACAAATACCTCATGAGTCAATAACTCCACTTGTTAGAATCAGTTGCAGCAGGAGACATATTTAATAATATTCATAGCAGAACCTAATGGTAATAGCAAAAAAAGAGGATATCAATATTAAGTGGATAGTAAATTATAGAATACCAATTCACAAATAATGATAGAAAAGTGAAAATAAGATAAACAAATTAGATCTAGTTAGAGCAGCATAGATGAATCTCAGGAACCTAAGTGGAGTGAAAGAAGCAAGTCACAAGTTTCAACGTAACTCCATTCACACAAAGTTTATATTTGGAGATACATGTGGCAAAACCATAAAAGTAATGGAATAATAAACACAAAATTCAGGATCATGGTTACACTTGGGAGGACAGAGACTGGTATCACAGAGGAGCATTCTGGAAATTTCAGAGTTAATGGTAAATGATAATTGGCTTAAACTGTCATTAAGTATCTGTTACATTGTTATTCTCTATACCTTGAGCATCCTTTATAAGTATTCTCGTATATTGACCCAATATTTAATGAAAATAATTTTAGAATAGAATATCCAAGCCATCCTATGAAAAGTTCCCAGGATGTCAAGGGTCCCAAAAGTCTGCTCTTGTGGCATTGTGGGAAGTGTGCATGGATTTTTAGAGACCCACTACCTTTTTGGAGGATGAAGATGGCAGTGAGTTACAATTCTTATTAAGCACATGATTACAGTATGTACTGAAAAAAACACTGGCAATTATGTATTAAGCACTCACTATGCATTTATACTGTTTTAAGTGCTCTTTATTTCATTTAGGCTTCACCACATCCCTATAAGGTAGCTACTGTTACTACTCCCATTATGAGTAAACTGAGGCTTAGGGAGATAAAATAATATATCTAGTTTCACATATCTAATTAAGTAGTACAGCTAAAATTAAGAATCAGAGGCCAGGCCCAGTGACTCTTGCCTATAATCCCAGCATTCTGGGAGGTCGAGGTGGGTGGATCATTAAGGTCGGGAGTTCGAGAACAGCCTGGCCAATGGGCTGAAATCCTGTCTCTACTAAAAAAATACAAAAATTAGCTAGGCGTGGTGGTGTGCGCCTATAGTCCCAGCTACTTGGGAAGCTGAGGCAAGGGAATCGCTTGAACCCAGGAGGCGGAGGTTGCAGTGTGCTGAGATCACGCCTCTGCACTCCAGCCTGGAAGACAAGGTGAAATTCAGTCTCAAAAAAAAAAAAAAAAAAGAATCAATAATTCCAATTAAGAGTCAGCACTCTTAATCTTATTGTAAAGTTTATCTGTATAATACAAGTAAAGGAAATGGGAACTGAATTAGCACTGATTAATCTGAAAAGCACGCCATGGTCTCATGTTGACAAGCAGGTTGCAAAGTTGACAAGTAGAAGGTAAGGCATTAGTCCCCAAATTAATTTTTATTCATCGTAGATGCTGACTTGTGGCAACATATATTATACTGAATATATCAAAGTAGAAATTTTTCTCCCTCAAGCAATTTAAAAAAATTAAATTCTTAAAAAGCTGAATCTCGCCTAACATTAAAAACAGCATCAACCATAAGAGTTCACAGCTTTTTGTTTGTTTATTTCCTGGACCCTTTTAGTGCACTGGTGAAACCTATGAATACTTTTTTTCAGGATAGTATTTTCTAGTATATAAAGTAACATACATAGAATTACAAAGACAACAATTTATACTGAAGAACAATTATAAAAGTATTTTTAAATTCTGTAATAAAATAATGTGTTTCTAGTGGTGAATGTAATAAGTACTGAAATTTCAAAGTAGTGAATGGCATAAACAATATTTTGAGATATATGTAATAACTATCATATATGAAGATATCAATCAGTGACTTCTGCTAGTAGTAAAGCCACTGTAACTGATCAAAATTCCATGATTATCTCATTAACAATTAAAGAAACAACTACATTTCAGTAAATGGTTAATGAACATAGAGGTTTTTTTGTTTTGCTTTGTTTTGTTTCTTTCTTTCGATGTGTGAGTCCTGGTCAAAAAACCCTGACCTACTGTATTTTGTTTTGCTTCTCCAAAGTCACTTCCTTTTGACTGATCTGGATTTCCTAGTCAGGGGACACTCTGCTCTGTTCTCTTTACTGTTTCATTCAGGCTAATACACATACTATTGTTTTCCACTCTGTATTCCCAAGCCTTATGATGTATCCAAGCTACCTTGTTACTGCAGTGGTTTCTAGGCTTGCTCTTTCACCAGAGAGCAGTTTTATGATTCATCATTCATGCCACACAGCCCTCTCTGCTAATATATAAGTTTGACAAAAGGCAGAGCACTTTGGGAACTAGCATTCATCATGCTTGTTTGCACAAACCTGATTTATGTTTACCTATCCTCTGACCTCCCCTGCCCCTCTTCTCTCTAGATTCCACTAGGAAGCTCCACAGTAACAGCTAAATATCATCCCAAAGCCTGGGTAAAACTGCCGTGTGGTTGGAGAAGGATTAATAGCATACCACCAGAATATCTGTGCAGTGATCCATAAAACTCAGAAATGATTGCTGTGCTTCAGGATGAGGAGTTAAAATGACAAAAATATATGGACCATGAATGGGCAAAACAAGGGGGTAGAAAATCAGGGGAAAAAACCATGAGAATAAAAATGAAAAGAAAAATTAGTCTCAATAAAGGATCTTTCAAGAAGCTAATATTTACTATTTTCAGGCCCACCAGAATATCACTTTTGAAAAATATGAAGATGAAAGGATTTAGTCGTATTTCCATGAGTGGAGAAGTAGTTTTCTATAATGCTTTGCATCATTTATTAAGGTAAGAGCAAATATGCCCTCCACAACATAGCATGGATCTCTGATGTCACCCTTTCCTTTGCAGGTAACTCCTTGATAGCTACAGAAAAAACTACTTTATTATGTGTATATGCAGAACTAGTATTTGGTAAAAAAGAAAAGTAGCTATATGCCTCCATCAATCTCATCTGACCTATTTTTCATACAAGGAAATCTAATCCCTAAGAGTGCTGGTTTTTGAGTCAGACTGCACTGGTCTCAGATCTCAGCTTTTCCACACCGGCTGCGTGATCTTGCATGACCTATCTACTTCTCTGAGTTTCCATTACTTCATCTGTAAATGGATATATTAACACACATCTTTACATGGTTGCTTTAGGTAGGCTAAGCTAATGTATATGAAGAACTCAAAAGGGTCTGGCAAATATTAAAACGTTCAATGAACAGTACTAATTATTATTTCTCCATAATTGCCCCCATATTCCAGATTTTTCAGACAACTCCTCTGCTTCAAAGCTTGCTTGTCCAGCCAAGCATGGTGGTTCACACCTGTAATCCCAGCAAGCTTTGGGAGGCTGAGGTGGGAGGATCACCTGAGGTCACGAGTTCGAGACCAGCCTGTCCAACTCGTCTGTACTAAAAATACAAAAAATTATCTGGGCGTGGTGGTGCACACTTGTAATCCCAACTACTTGGGGAGTTGAGGCACAAGAATCACTTGAATCCCAGTGGCAGAAGTTGCAGTGAGCAGAGGTCCCACCACTGCACTCCAGCCTGGGGGACAGAGTGAGACCCTGTCTCAAAACAAACCAACCAACAAACAAACAAGGAACAAACAAAACCTTGCTTGTCCTACTTCTATACCACGTCCATACTCTCAGAATCATTCTTCTAGGTATAGAACTAATAAATGATGCTCCCAATATAATAATTACACTAAGAATTTCTTTTAAGTTTCTCATCCCTCTACAACACCCATGACAGGTCATTCAGTATCTGTATAAAGATTCTCAGTTATGGGGAACTAACCTCAACTATTATTTACTGAACAAATACTTTATTCATTCTCAGTTGGGTAGCTTTTGTATTATTTCTTGGTATTGTTAAAAAAGTAACATCACATTTACTGCAGCCAGGTTTCTAGTAATGCTACTCTGGCAGACTGAAGTCTTTATATTCTTGTCCAAAGGAGACTATGTTTTCAGCTGGACTTTCATCTGGAAGTTATTCTTTTCACTAAAAGTTAATAAATATTAAATCTCATCCTACTGCCACAGTGAGTACAGAATACATAACCAAAAGCAGAATCTAGAAACAGCAAAGCAAAAGGCAGGCATGCAGAGCAAGGGTAGACTGAGAAAAAGGGTTTTTTCCCAACAATTAGAACAGAGATGGAACTGAAATTCCCTGAGTAATCTATCTGGAAAAGGATCCCTTAATGTGAGTTTCCTGCACTGAAACATGTAGCAAAGCTGCAGTTCTGCAGAACACACCAAGATTCTGGATATCAAGAAGCAGCATGACAGCTCATAATGGTCTGCTGCAAGTATCATGCTAAACACATAAAAGATGCCAGAGAGGACATCAATCTTCTGAGAAGCTAAATCAGAATGAGGATCATTCTCTTGGCCATACCTGCTTGAGACTCTCACAAATTCTTTTGTGAAATGGAATTAATATCACAGTCCACTGAAAAATGTTGCTTATAACTGTGCAAGTTAAATACATATACATTGTATTTAGTTCTCATTCCATAGGGTTCATTAAGTCACTCCCCACTTAAGATTTTGGTGTATTATTTTTTATTATTTTATTATACTTTAAGTTCTGGAGCACATGTGCAGAACGTGAAAGTTTGTTACATAGGTATATACGTGCCATGGTGGTTTGCTGCAGCCATCAACCCGTCATCTACATTAGGTGTTTCTGCTAATGCTATCATTCCACTAGCCCCCTACCCCCCAACAGGCCCCAGTGTGTGTGTGTAATGTTCCCCTTACTGTGACCTGTGACCATGTGTTCTCATTGTTCAACTCCCAGTTATGAGTGAGAACATGCGGCGTTTGGTGTTTTTATAAGATACAAAAGTTAAGACCTCTCCAGGTGTTATCACGAACAATTACTCGGATGAAGTAGGACACATCTGATGATTAGAATAAAACTTCTGGTAAGGAGCAGGGGCAGAACAGAATACTTCCTTCCAGAATGTGTTGAGGCAGACTCAGTCTAGTTCCCTTGCTGCATGTTATACTTTCATATACATTAGCGATGAGAAGGTGAGGAGGAAGAGGCAAGAACAGGGGGGTGCTTACGTTAATTGAGAACTTTCTATGTGTCCAGCAACATGCCAAGATTTTTGCAGGACCTGTCTCATTTAACTTTCCAGACAAGCTTATAAGGCAAGTATTATTTTCATTATTTAATTTTACAAAAGATAAAATTAAGATTTGGTGAGTTAAAATAACCTATTCAGGCTCAAATATATACTTTCTAGAGCCAAATTTCAAGTCTTTCTCACTTCATGTTTAGGTTTGTGTCTCTTAAAATATATAGACTCCTTTTGTTCAACATCCAGAAGAGGATCCAAAAGGAAAAATCACACCTAACCAACTTTAGTTTTTAATACAGGCATTCTGGAATTAGAGTGCTTTGTTTCAAAGGAAGAATAATTACATAGGAGAGGGGCTATTATAGAGTCCAGTGATGTGCATATTTCTGTGTAAATGAGGTTTTCAGATTTTCTAAAATCCTATTTATTCTGCACACAAGGACATTCTTGTGTAAACAGATTCTTCACTGAAAGCCAAGCAATTATAAAGGATTAAACTCAACCTGTGGCAATATTTATTTTATACAGCTAAATCTTTTATGAGTAGAATAAAGGTATGAGGTTGATATTTTATCATATAACCTATTCTATAACCTAGATTTCTATGAACCTTAATAAATAAATAACTTTTTTTTCTTTTTTTGGATACAGGGTCTCCCTCTGTTCCCTGGGATGGAGTACAGTGTCATGATCATGGCTGACTGCAGCCTCAACCTCCTGGGCTCAGGTGATCCTCCTACCTTAGCCTCCTGTGTAGCTGGGACTACAGGCACATGCCACCACGCCTGGGTTATTTTTTGTATTTTCGTAGATACAGGGTTTTGCTGTGTTGCCCAGGCTGGTCTTCAACTCCTGAGCTCAGGCAATTCACCTACCTCAGCTTCCTCAAGTGCTGGGATTACAGGTACGAGCCCCTGCCCCCAGCCGGAATGCCTAAATTCAAAACCACTTTCTGCATCACCAAAGTAACTCAGCTAAAGTAAGCGAGAAGTAAAATATGATTTCATATGGTATGTCATTGCCCTGCTTTCAAACATTTAATCTTAATATAATCAAATGAATGACTGGCTTACCTCCAATCTGTACAGCTCTCGAGGGACTGGGACAGAGTATGTCACTACTTGGGTACATATTTGAAGAGATACTTTCATTTATGCCACGGGAAATAAGTACCAGGTACAGAAACAAAGCCTCTATCTTAGAAACAACTGATTTCAAAACTGAAAAGTGGTAAAGTCAGGAGCTCTGAGTGCCGATGAGGAAAATGAAGGCACAACAAATGCACTGCAATGTTTGTGAACAGAGAGGATATAAGCAGTCACATTCCTGGTAGTCTGTCTATGCTGTGTTATTAGCAGATCTGATCAGTACAAAAAACATTCCCAGGAAAAAGTGCTTGTTCCTTCACGTTCTTCATCAGGCAAATAAAAAGACCTGTCCCTAAGGATTTAAAGAAGAGTCCTGAAATTTGCTGTGTGATATCCTAGAACTAAATTCTACAGGACTTGCTCCTTCTCTCATTACTTAACTAAATAGTTCTTCTGATGTCCATCATTTTACAATTATGATCCAATAGCCACCCTTTGTCTCTGATAAACAATTTTGAAAGACCCTAAGAGATAAGAGAAACACAAAATAAAGGTATATACAGAGGCTGCAAATGTTTTCCCCATAGATGGATAATGGAATGTTTTGAATCTATTCTTCAAGCTATTCATTTGAAAATATTTACACTCAACGCAATTTCTAGGTTGCTTCTGTGCCTTTCATTCAGTGTCTACTGCTGCTAGAAGAAGCACCAGCCTGGTGTTCTAGTCATAGGCCAGCTAGTAGCAAGAGCCCAAGAACGAAATTTCATTTACATTTGATTCTGATGACAAGTCTTTTGGGAATCATAATATTATCTTTTCCTTTATACTTTGCTTCTGTACTTATTTAATATGTGCTTCTGAGATGACAGAGAGTAGCCTAAAGGATGCTGAAGATATAAAGTAAAAAAGACAGGGTCCCTGCCCTTAAAGAACTTACAGTTTATGAAGAGATACTCAAGTAAACAGAAACTCTCAGGCAATGTAAGTGCTACTGTCTCATTATTATGAAGGCACAATAGAGAAGTATTAGGTCAAGGAACATATTCCCTATTTTACAGATAACTGGTTTGGTGAGCCTAAATAATTTCTCAGTCTCTGCAATTATCTCTTGAAAGATCTATCACTTCTAAGTCTCCAGATTCCAAACTTAACTACTCCTTGCACAATACCAGGCTGCCGATGTATCTGAAAATACCAACATTTTTAAGAGAAGTATGTCAGAGCAGATACAGATTGTTTTATTAGACTGGAACACTAAATGAAACACTGTAGGTTTCACTAATGATAAACAATTGAAGCCATATGATATGAACAATGTTGATGATCAAAATTTCCAGTAGGAGATACTGATTAAATAAGAGCAATGACTCCAGAGCCTGACTGTCTGTGTTAATTATCCCAGCTGTGCTACTTACTATTTGGGACACCTTTGGCAAACTGTTTAATTTATGGTCCTCAGTTTCTTAGTTTCTGGAATGGGACCAATATCAGTGCCTATTTCATAGGCTGTTGTAAAAATGAAGTGAGTGTGTATATACTTGTACATATGGATGCTCATTTCCTTTTTACAACAATCTTATAGAATACATATTTATATTGGATGTCCCATATATAGCATATAGATATATTTATATAGAGCAAACATTTGTATTAATATATGTATACATAAACATGTATATATACAAAATGTATATGTACATACATATACACAAATACACATATTATACATATACATATTATACATATATACACATACAGTATTTATACACATATACACACATATTCCATATATGTATATTATATATACCCACATTTAATTTTTACAACACTTTCTATGTCCCAGGAATTGTTCTAAGAACTGTTTTCCATCACTTTCTACGTGCCAGGATAATTCTAAGCATTATCCATCCCCTCATACATATCCCATATTATATGTAAACATGTACATAATCTAAGTACTACATATGCAGTGTTTAAAGCACTGTCCTAAGTGTGTGGATAGTGCTCAGAACAGTTCCTGGCACACAGAAAGTGATGGCTGCTACTTTACTTAATATTTTCTACTTCCATTCAACAAATCATTATCCATCTCTTGGAAATTTCAAATAATTGTTGTAATGTGTTTAATATGACAAATATTTTGTATATGCATACGTATGTAAATCTCAAATACAGGTGTTTGCCCATTTCCAGCTTTTTGAAAAGGACATCCTCTTGCACAGAGATAAATAGATAATAGAAACATTATCATTATGAAAGAATCCTTGTATTCCTTGAATTAGCCATGAGAGAAATATCCCTTAAAAAAGGGCATTTCTTGGGTCGGGTGCCAGTGGCTCACACCTGCAATCCCAGCACTTTGGGAGGCCGAGACAGGTGGATCACGAGGTCAAGAGATCGAGACCAACCTGGCCAACATCGTGAAACTCCGTCTCTACTAAAAATACAAAACAATTACCTGAGCGTGGTGGCGCATGCCTGTAGTCCCAGCTACTTGGGAGGATCAGGCAGGAGAATCACTTGAACCTGGGAGGTGGAGGTTGCAGTGAGCCGAGATTGTACCACTGCACTCCAGCCTGAGTGACAGTGCGAGACTGTGTGTCAAAAAAAATTAATAAATAAAAATAAGGGGGCATTTCTCTAAAGATTAGTGATGTTAGTTTTATTGGCCACATAAATGTCTACTTTTTAGAAATATCTGTTCATATCCTTTGCCCACTTTTTGATGGGGTTGTTTTTTTCTTGAAAATATTTTAGTTCCTTGTAGATGCTGAATATGAAGCCTTTGTCAGATGGGTAGATTGCAAACATTTTCTCGCATTCTGTAGGTTGCCTGTTCACTCTATGATAGTTTCTTTTGTTGTGCAGAAGCTCTTTATTTTAATTAGATCCCATTTGTCAATTTTGGCTTTTGTTGCCATTGCTTTTGGCATTTTCGTCATGAAGTCTTTGCCCATGCCTATGTCCTGAATGGTATTGCCTAGGTTTTCTTCTAGGGTTTCTATAGTTTGAGGTCTAACATTTAAGTCTTTAATCCATCTTGAATTAATTTTTGTATAATGTGTAAGGAAGGGATCTAGTTTCAGCTTTCTACATATGTCTAGCCAGTTTTCCCAGCACCATTTATTGAATAGGAAATCCTTTCCCCATTGCTTAGTTTTGTCAGGTTTTTCGAAGATCAAATGGTTGTAGATGTTTGGCGTTATTTCTGAGGTCTCTGTTCTGTTCTGTTGGTCTATATGTCTGTTTTCCTACCAGTACCATGCTGTTTTGGTTACTGTAGCCTTGTAGAATAGTTTGAAGTCAGGGAGCATGATGCCTCTGGCTTTGTTCTTTTTTCTTAGACCATCTCATGCCAGTCAGAATGGCGATTATTAAAAAGTCAAGAAACAACAGATGCTGGTGACACTGTGGAGAAATAGGAATGCTTTTACACTGTTGGTGGGAATGTAAATGAGTTCAACCATTGTGGAAGACAGTGTGGCAATTCCTCAAGGATCTAGAACCAGAAATGCCATTTGACCCAGCAATCCTATTACTAGGTATATACCCAAAGGAATCTAAATCATTCTACTATAAAGACACATGTACATGTATGTTTATTGAAGCACTATTTACAACAGCAAAGACATGTAACCAACCCAAATGCCCATCAATGATAGACTGGATAAAGAAAATATGGTACATATACAACATGGAAAACTATGCAGCCATAAAAAGGAATGAGATCATGGATGAAGCTGAAAACTATCATCCTCAACAAAATTACACAGCAACAGAAAACCAAATAGAGCATGTTCTCAGTCATAAGTGGGAGTTCAACAGTGAGAACACATGGACACAGGGAGGGGAACAACACACACCGGGGCCTGTTGGGGGAGTGGGAGGTTAGGGGAGGGAAATTAGATGACGGGTCAATAGGTGCAGCAAAGCACCATGGCACACATACACCTATGTAACAAACTTGCACATTTTGCACAGGTATCCCGGAACTTAAAGTTAAAAACAAAAGGTAGCCTGAGGAACTAGTATTCTTAATTTTGCCAAATAATGTACTATAATTAAAGAGGAATTTATGGTATTTTAAAGTTATTTAAGGAATAGATTACTTTTAATCCTTGATTCATCCTATTTAGAATCCTGTTTTTGATGGTAGCTTTAGCAGATGCTTGGAAACACTTAAAGGCTAGAAGGAAAGACATATCAGTGCTTTCACAGGTCATTCCTAAAGGCTAGGTATATCTAGCCTCCCTCGCAAGCTAATTTTGATACCCTTATGGATAAATTTGTCCAAACTTCACAATTTCCTTTATTCTAATTATAATGTGGAAATAATTGCACAACTCTATACATTTACTTAAAATCATTAAATTTTACCCTTAAAAGAAGTGTATTTTAGGGTATATAAATTATACTTTAATAAAGCTGCTTAGTCCTCTAAGTTTATTATTTTTAGAGTGAAATAGATGAACTTCGTTTCACTGTCTTAATCCAGGAGAAATCTTAATGATTTAGTTAAGAATAGGGCTTTTAAAAATGTGAACTGTTTTAAGACACTGAAATCCCTTTACCTACATGAAAATAGATAGGGGCTTTAAACATGTACAGATGTGAAAATGATCTGGGGGAATTTCAACACAAACAGATTAAAGATTCTTTCATATCATCACTGACACCTGCAAGGTTTAATTAAGCTGAAAGTCACCAACTTCTCCTCAAAATGCTGACTGGTTGCTTGTTAATTAGTTGCTTTTCTCATTGATTAGCAACTCATGCAATACCCTGTTATAAATGGCTGTAATGCTTGCTTTGTTTCAGAGCCTAATTAATATGATACAGACTATTTAACAATTGTGTCCTTGTTTGATTTATGAAGCAAATGCAGAGAATTTTATTGCTAACCCTAAACAGTGATGTGCAAAAACAAATTTTCAAAGCAAGCCAAAGCTAATAATATAAAACTTTCTTTGTCTTCTAGGGAAACTTTGATGAAATGAGCCATCACTGCTTGTCATGAACTATCAATTAATTTCTGAGCAATTGTGTTGTCAACAAATCTTCAAGACAAATGTTTCAATAAATAAGTACCCATCAATTCTCAGTTCTCCAAATTATACTTTAGAAGGCTCTGTGGAATTAATTAAAACAACTGTGTGGGCACTTCTTTGCTTTTTTATGTGCAGATGACTACCAAATCTCTATCTCCAGACCTTGTCTTCCTGGAACTCAAGGCTGATGTATCCAACTGTTTATTTGGCATCTCTACAAGGATGTCTGACAGGCATCTCTATTTCAATAGGACCAAAACAGAACTCTCAATTCTGCCTGCTATCTCTCCTCAATGAACCTGTTTCTTACCCATCTCAGAAAAAAATTCACCGTCTATGCCATAGCTCAAGCCAAAAGTTTAAAAGTTAACCCTGTTCTCTTATTTCCTCACTCCCTCCATCCTATCTCCCAAACATCCTGAATCTGTTCAATTTTTGTACATTTCACTACATCACTTTGGTCTTTCCCACCATCACCTCTCATCTGGACAACAGCCTAACTGTACTTCAATTGTTTTCCTACAATATTGTTCCCATACCTTATCCAGTGTGTTACCTTGTCACTTTCTGATCAAGTGGATCTTTCCAACGACTTGCCACTATATCCAGAATCAAAATCAATCATTTTCACCTGGATTACAAAATCTCACATTATTTAGTCTTCGTATACCTCTCTGACCTCATCTTACTCTTTCTCACTTGCTGGCTACATTTCAAGGTTATTCCCACCTGAGGGTCTTTGCACCAACTATTTACAATGCTTAGAATATACTTCTCTGGTGTTTCCATGGTGGCTCCTTGTTGTCATTTAGATTTCAGCTTAAACTCCTCAGAGAGGAATGTAAGTCCTCAGAGAGGACTTTACTGACCCCTGAAGTAGTTACCCACTGGCCTGCTCTCACACGCTCTTCAGTATCTCACTTTTTTTTTTTGTTGTTGACTTCTCTGATTATTCTATTTTTTTTCTCACAATAGAATGTTAGCTCTTTGAGAAAAGGTACTTTATCAGTCTCATTCATTACTCTACCCACAAAGGTTAGAACAGTGTTCAGCACAGAAGGTACTCAATATTTGTGGATTGAGTATCTGAATGTAGGGATAGATTTGGTGAGGTTTATTCAATGTAGAGCAGAAAGAAACTCTACGCTGATTTGCCTTAAAAACAAACAAACAAACAAACAAACATTTAAGTTGTTGATCAAACTTTTATAGCACCCAATCAGGTTCTCTATTCAAGCTTAAAACAAATGCTTATGACACATCTGATAGTGATAACTGGTAAACTAAGGCTAATATTGATATTAGAGTTGAGTCTTGTCTTTTCCGTGAATTATAGTGTAACACTGATCATATAGCAAAACTTGGAGTCAAAATTAGCCCTACAAAAAGTCCTTATATTTCCCATAAAGTAAAATATACATGGTTTTATGTATACCATCTTATAAAGTAATATGAATGTACAAATGTGAAATACAAATAGTGCTTTACAGTATATTAATGAACAAATATGTTGCAACACCTACCTAATCAATATTTAATCTCTTTTCTTTTTTTTCTACTGGAATCCAAAATTTTCCTTTGGCCATGTGCATCATAGAAGATGGGCCCATCCACAAGCCTACAGTTGAATCATGATTGATCTAAGTAAATGATCATGATACCATTTTCCTTGCCAGGAATTGGTTTGGCTATGTGATGTCATTCTTGCTAATGAGAAGTGAGAAGAAATAGTTTGGGGGAGATTTTAGGAAAAGAGGTCATCATTAATAAAATACATGGAAATAAATAGAACTTTTTCCTCTGAACAGGGAGTCTGCACATGTGCTTAGAACTATGGAAAATATCTTAAGTAAAACTAAGTTGCCACTCTCAGGATAACAAATTTATGATAAAATGAAAATCTTAGTTCACTGATGATGTATTGCACCACTGAGAAGCAGACAAAGCCCCTGGCATAACGTACAAGAAATACTTCTACAACATTGTGTCCTTAAATGTAATGCTCACAAGCAGCAACCTAAGATGCTTCCTCCAGTCATGAATGGAATAAAAAAGAGATCTACTAAGCGATTCACTTCTTCTATCTCCAGGTCACTAAGGCTTAACACTCTTGGGGTGAAAGAGTGTGATAAATTGCTGATGCCATTTAAGTTGTTATATCCTCCTATTTCCTTTCATTTTAAGTTTGCATAGTTGAATTTGACAAAATTAAATGCCTATATGTTGGCATATTACTCTACTTTCTTCTGTAATAAAGACATCATGAAGAACTTGTTGATTTCTTTCAAGAGTAGGAAATAAGATATGTAGAAATGCAGCTCATCACATGAAACTCCTAATTCAAATAATCAAAATATATTTTATCTACATTATTCTACCTGGCTAAAAGCAGTATCTTCCTCACTGAATTCTCACAGTGATAATAATGGACTTTACCTTGTGAAACCAATATTAGTGTATGTTGTATCTTGACTTCAAAACTTCTGCAAAAGCAACTGTGTGTGTTCCAATTCACATGCACACACGGTCCCCAACACGCATTCAGTAAAAATTGTACTTCAAGTACCCATACAACCATTCTGTTTCTAAGTTTCTGTACAGTATTCAATAAGCTACACGAGGTATTCAGCACTTTATTATAAAATAGGCTTTATGTTAGTTGATTTTGACCAACTATAGGCTAATGTAAGTGATCTCAGTATGTTTAAGGTAGGCTGGGCTATGCTATGACATTTGGTTCGGTTAGCTGTATTAAATGCAATTTCTGACTTACTATATTTTTAACTTATGATGGGTTTATTGGAATGTAATCCTGTTGTAAGTCGAAAAGTATCTCTGTCTCTCTGTTGGGTGTGTGTGTGCGTGTGTGTGTATATATATAGATATAAAAAAAACTGGTTACATTAAGTTGAATAATAGATTTTTCTTTGAAAGCATGTTATTTTTAGCCATCAAAATGTTACCATCTGAGAATATTTAGTAAGAATCTTCATGAATACAGCTTTATAATACTCTATCCCTTACACATCCTGAATAAAACTAGGCCACCTAGTAGTGTATCTCACCATAAGTTTATTGCACTCAAAAGAAATATTCATCCAACATTTAAAAAAGTGATTAAAAATTATATAGCCACCTGTATAAGAGATGCCACAGGGCAATCCGTTATACAACAGAGAGAAAAAACATCTTAGCTAGTCTCCTCACCAACCTCTATTCCCCAAATATTCAAGAGAGCTCCTTTAAAATTTGTTGTTCTCATCCTTGTTCTCTGCCTCTGCCTCCATTGACCCTTGCAGCTTCCTTCTCACTGTATTCCATCCATGCACTGGGTATTGGCACAAGACAAAGCCAGGTGGACACCAGGTAACCCAGGAAAAAACGGGAAAGAGAGGAATGGTGTGAACATATCTAAGTCACATTTATTTTTGGACCTCACAAAGTGAATTCACACAACGGCTCTCCCAAGCAGATACTATCACCCAGAGGCTACTTAGCTTTCCCTATAATCCTGCAGCTTAGGCTGAGGAAGGCGATGTTACTCTCCTTGGCCCATCACCTTTACCTGCCCTTCCCTCTGTCCCATGGCTATCACCACCCCTGAAAGAGTCTTGTCTGTGATGAAGACATTTTTAACAGGTTTTTTTTGTTTGTTTGTTTTTGTTTCTTTCTTTTTCTCTTTTTTTTTTTGGGGGGGGGCAGGTGCTGTGAGTACTTTTCCCTTGAAACGTTCTGGTTTTTATGAGTTGAAAGGCTCCACTCATAGCAGGTGCTATTTGATTATTTAATGAATGTTCCAACAAAATAGAGGCGAAGAGTTTGAAGTCCATCACTTTGAATTAATGTAACTTGCCTACACACCTTTAAATTTGCCTATAACATCTGTAAAATGGAGACAGCAACAATATCTATTGAAAATAGTCATCACCTGAATCAAGAGAGATAATACATATAAAGCATGTTATAATGCAAGTATTGTTATAAGATGTATTGTTACATGAAAACAACTCTGGCAAAAAAGAGAAAATTGTTTACTTATCTTTAAATCATCAGTGAAATTTAAGTACCCATTTTAGGTCAAGTAACTCCCTGCATTGTATACCTGAAAAAGTATCTCCCCTAAGTTACTAGTAGGAAACTGTGTCCATTTCTTTTTGGCAATGGAAAACCCCACCGTATTCTCAGACAATACACTCTGAAAATACTCATAATGACAACCCTTTTGCTTGGCTGCATGTTTATAGGTTTTAAATTTTCTGATATTAGTCATATGAGATACCTATTAATTTTCTCAAACTAATAAAAATAAAAAAAAATTTCCATGGTCTCTTCTCTACCTAGAATTTACTGTGATAACAAGAATTTGTGCATTTATAGCACATTAACCCACCCCCATAATGGCAAAATGCACAAAGTGTAAGGTGTTATAAAACAACACGTCGTCATGAGTTTCTACACAGGCTGAAATGTGACTCAGTGGAAATAGTTGCACAAATGGTGAGGGTGCTACCAAGAGATAAAGAGATGTCAAGACTGATTGAATCATCTTAGAAGGCCACAGGTTTAAAGTTTATCACATGTAGCAAAAGCAATTTAAAAACAGAGGTTTCTAAAGACTTAGAAAAAGTGTTTGCAGGATGGCAACCAAATAAATAAAATTATCCCATTATACAAACAAGAACCAAGCTATCAGAGATGCTCTTAAACATTTCGAGTTTCTTCTTAAGAGAAGATTATAATAATTTCAAGAATGGAAGTGAGCAAAGTTCCCCAGATGATCTTAATAATATTTTAATAATATCTTAATAACTTATACTATGATGAAAAATAAAATAGAATGGGAGTGATAGACAATATGGCATGAGTGTTTTGTAAAACCTGGCATTTTGTATTTACTTGTAATACAGATACTTTAACCAGTCAACAGACAGTTAATTACTTACCATGCGTAGGCACTGTGCTAGGGAGAGAGAGAGGGAAATCAATAAGATATCATCTCTAACCTCAAAGGGACAAAGATAAAAGCTACTTTTATTTGGTAATTGTATTCAAAATTAAGGTGAAGAAAATAAAGTTTTCTGCTAATGAAATCAATGACATTTGTTTAATGAAACAAAGTGCTATATATAAAGTTGTACAACATACCTCTTTATTGATAGTAAAAAAATAATTTATTTGAAAACTATAAAATGGAATTTTTAAATGAAAAATACGTAATTTTAATTATAGGTGCCTTAGGTGCTACCCAAACTACCCTAGAAAGACATTTTATAACACTGAATTTTTCAAGTCCCAAAAGTATATTTTCTTTATAAAAGTTCAAAGAGAAGAAACTAAAACACATTTTTAAGCCATAATGTTTAATTAACTTCAGAGATAAGTTAGAGAGCTAGCCTACTGAACAGACTGCTTTTGAGAACTACCTATATTTTAGAAGTACAAATAGTTGTTTCATTGTTCGGGATTCCATATTAAATCTCTCTTAGTCTGTTCCTGCTGCTATAACAAAATACCTGAAGCTGGGTAATTTATAAACAACATGAATTTATTTCTCACAGTTATGGAGGCTGGGAAGTCCAGGATAAAGGTGCCGGCAAATTCGGGTCTGGTGAGGGCCCAGTCACTGCTTCCAAGGTGGCACCTTGAATACTGTGTCCTCATATAGTGAAGGCAGAAGGGCAAAGAGTCCTAAGCTAGTTTCCTCCAGCCCGTTTCTAAGGTGCTAATCCATTCACTAGGACATATCCTTCATGACTTAATAACTTTCCAAAAGGCCACACTGCTTAATATCTCCACAATGGGGATGACATTTCAACACAAATTCTAGAGGGGACACATTGAAACCACAGCAATATCTATCAGCACATGAAGCATATGTGTTAATATTTATTCTCTAAGAAAGCCTCGTAGAAAAATCAGGGTTTCCACAGAGTGGCTGAATATGACTTGTCTAAAGTATTAGGGTTTAAAAAAAATTCTGTTGTTGATTATCCTTTCTCTAGACAGGATGAAAGGAGAACAAGACCAGACTCTTCACAGACTGTAAGCATCATCAGGTATGCCCCTCTCTAGAGAGAATATTTGGCTTATGAAATCTCCCAGTAGTGGAAGAACAGAAAAATCAAACAGTTCATGCCATAACTTCCTTTTCTATTCATTACACTCAAACAAATGCAGTTTTTAAAAAGAGCCAAGGGGCGGGGCGCACTTGCTCACACTGGTAATCCCAGGACTCTGGGAGGCCAGGCCAAGAGTGGTGGATCACGAGGTAAGGAGTTTGAGATCAGCCTGGTCAACATGGTGAAACTCCATCTCTACTAAAAAGACAAAAAATTAGCCAGGCGTGGTGGCATGTGCCTGTAATACCAGCTACTTGGGAAGCTGAGACAGGAAAATTGCTTGAACCTGTGAGGTGGAGGTTGCAGTAAGCTGAGATCATTGCACCAGACTCTGTTTGGGGAGAGGGGAAGGAAGAGCCTAGGGTTTCTTTTCTTTTCTTTACTTTTTTTTAAAGAGACAGGTTCTCACTCTGTTGCCCAGACTGTAGTCAGTGGAATAATCATTGTTCATTGCAGCTTCAAATTCCTGGGCTCTAGTGATCCCCTCACTTCAGCCTCCTGAGTAGCTGGGACGGCAGGTGCATGCCACCACTCCTGGCAAAACAGCCTAATATTAATAGTACTCAATTCAAATTGTTCATGTAAGTGACTTGGGCACCTGGGATAATTCTTTTTCTCTGCCTCAGATTTCTCCAACTTGGAGCACACATGTTTATCTGGGTTGATTTAACAACTGTATCAGTACATCATGTGGTCTTTAAGGTAGCTGAAACAATGCCTGCAATTTCACTGCATTCAATTTATTTCAGTCCCTTAGTTAGATCTTCCAGTCAATTCCTGTGATCTCATTGAAGAGTCAACCTAAAAGTCAAAAATTAAGCATCACAGCTAAAGATGATTCAGCCAATCACAAGAAAAAAACAATTTAATGGTGTGACTAGATGTTAAGAGCCACCCATAAAACCATAGAAGTGATCAAATACAGCTTGTAGGAAGAACTATAAAAGACATTTTTTTATTATATGATATTTTAAATTATTAAATATTTCTATCATATGGAAAAATTCATAAATTGATACCCTATGTAGTCAAAAGTAGACATAATAGATGAGAACATTTTACAGATTAGTTAAAAACATATGTATCTATTTTTTAACATAGCATTTAAAAAGGGCAGATTCAACTAGGTCCTCTTTTCTCTCTTCTATCTGCTTTTATTCACAGAAGTTTTCTGAAATGTTTATGTATCATTACCATGTTTTTATACTGTATTAGCCATTAGTTGTGTGTGTGTGTGTATGCACATGTATATACACATGTATTATTTTCGTATTTCTAAAATATATGTAAAGAGCATTACACTACATTTCTATATCCTTTTGAAATTTTTTATTTTCACTTTACATTTTTGCAGTTATTGATACACACAGATTTAATTCAGTTACTTTATTATGCAGCATTCCATTATGCGAATAAACAGATTATTTATTCATTCCCTTTTTGTATGGGCAGTTAGGTTGCTTCTACCATTTTGGATGCCTCGGTGAACATCCCAGTAATGTGTCTTCTTGTGTATATGCACCGGCTTTTCTAGGGTATATATCTAGAATTATCATGGCTGGATTGTAGGTAGCACATATTCAACTTCAGTGGAATGTTCAAATTGCTCTGCAATATGACTACAATAATTTCTACTCTTTTCTTTATTCATATGACAGTTTCTAGCAAAAAAAACAGACATAGTTTAAACCAGATGCCAATAGAAGGTGGCCTTGGGAGAATGTAACAGTCACCAAGTCCATCAAATTTACTCAAGAAGAGAAGCAGAAATGTATCAAGAAAGAAGATTAAACGTGTCCTGAAAACCTGGGGATAGGAGATTGTGGAAGCAAAACACAAGGACATCACAGTCAGGAGCCAAGGGAAAAAGAATAGAGCTAGCATCTGTAAAGCTCATAGGTCTGGAGATCTGAAGTCTCTGAAGTCATCATTTTTAACCAATGCCAATACAGCCATGAGGCAAAGGAAAAGTTTAGGCTTTACTCACTATCCTCCATTTAAATGGTAAGTATGTATTAAATATTCAGAAAAACTTTCACTGAAATGGACCATATGCTTTTAAAGATATAGAGATTGAAGATGGAAACCACAACTATTTGGGAAGTCTTCTGTGGATCATTTCATTCCCTGAGAATGCTGATGAACAAGCAATGGTGGGAGCATGGAGGGGCAAATATTTATTTCACTTTAAAAACAAAACCAATATCAACTTGTTGTGTTCAGATAAGGAAAGCATGTGGAATTAGTCATAACACAATAGCTTCCTAAATGCTTTCATTGTCAAAGTCCTCTTAAAACTCATTATCCACCCAGCAGTCACTGTGAGTTATTTTATTTTATTTTAAGTTCCGGGATACATGTGCAGGATGTGCAGGTTTGTTGTGTAGGTAAACGTGTGCCATAATGGTTTGCTGCACCTATCAACCCATCACCTAAGTATTAAGCTGAGCACGCATTAGCTATTTTTCCTGATGCTCTCCCTCGCCTGCACCCCCTACCCTACCACAGGCCCCAGTGTATATTGTTCCCCTCCCTGTATCAAAGACAAATTAGGTTATATTGTTCTCTGTTTGAAACCTTACAATAACTTCTTCTTGCCAAGGAATTATGATAATCTAAAATTCTTCCCTGGCCTGCCAAGCTCAGTGTGATCTGGTCCATACTGACCTCCCTATCAATACAGAACCACTTTGTCCCCCAATTCAATGTTTAAACGGCAATGACATATCTTCCCCTATTAACCAAACCTTAGGATCCTTGCACTACATGTCTGTCTGCCTCGAGTGCTCCCCCACCAAATCCTCCTGCTTCTCCATTCCTTCACATCTGAGTCTTCTTGGCTCAGACCTTAGCTCCCCAGGGCCTTGCCTGTCCAATGTAGCCACTTACATCATTCACATGCCCTTGATTAAATTTTCTTTCTAGTACAAACTACTGTTAATTATCATACTAAAATTATTTTTCAAATTATTTATAATTTGTCTTCCTTTACTTGAATTCAACATCATGAAAATACAACTGCTGTAACCCCAACTGTGGAACAGCACTAGCATCTGACAGGACATCAGTTGTTTCTGTGGTATAAATGAATGACATCTATATAGTAATAATTACTATGGTAAACTCATATCTCTCATTCAATCCATTCATAAATCTGATAGCTCCACCTTCAAAATGCATCCAGGATCCAGCATGTCTCCCAATCTCTACCTCCATCACTTGGGTCAAAGCCATCATTATCTTACATCGATTGCTGCAGTAGCTGCCCAGCTGTGCTCCTACTTCCATCACTGCCGCCCTATAGATTATTCTCCACAAAGAAGTCAGAGAAAATTTAGATCATATGACGCTCCTTTGTCTAAAACTCTACAATGCTTCCCAACTCATTCAGAAAGAAAAAAAAAAAAAAAATCCAAAGTCTTTACCTTGCCTACAGGGCTCTCCCTGCATGATCTGACACCTTGCCTTCTCTCTGATCCCTTCTCCCATCTCCTCACACTGTCCTCACTCACTGCACTCCAGATATCCTGGTCTCTCTGCTTCTCAAAATGCTTTGCAGAGAGCTGGGCATGGTGGCTCATGCCTGTAATCCCAACTCGGGAACACTTTAGACCAGGAGTTCAAAACCAGCCTCGTCAACATAGCAATAACTTGTCCTTAAGAAAATAAAATATTAGACAGGCATGGTGTGCGTCCCTGGAGTCCTAGCATTTGGGAACTGAAGTGGAAGCACCACTTGAGCTCAGCAGTTCGAGCCTGCCACGAACTATGATGACATTACCGCACTCTAGCCTGGGTGACAGAGTGAGAATCTGTCTCTAAATAAATTTTTAAAAAGCCCAGCAGAACAGTTATGCAAAATATTAATAAGTTCTGAAGACCTCCCCTATAATATAAGGCATATGACTAACAATACTGTACTATTTACCTAAAAATGTACAGAGAGGGTAGATCTTATGTTTCCTTTCTTGGCTTTTACTATAAAAGGAAATCAAAGCAAAATAAAAACAACAAAAAGGAGGCAGGAGAAAACTTATGGAGGTGATGAATAAGTTTACGGCATTGATTGTGACAAACGTTTCATGGGTGTATTCTTATCTCTAGACACATCAAGTTGTATATTTTAAATATGTACAGCTTTTTATATGTCAATCATACCTCAGTAAAGTAGTTTAAAAATGCCAATGAGAATCCTGCCTAGGACTCTGCATTTCCTCTATCATCTAGAAAGCTTCACCTACTGATACTCATATATTATTTACCTCCTTTTCTTAAGTTTTCCTTGAAACAAATCTGCCTTACTTTATTCTTCCTCTTAGCACTTTTTACCACCTGAAATATTACATAGATATGTATCTATTTTGCTTATTGTCAATCCAACTGAATATAAGACCTGGGAGATCCGCCTTACCTATTTTTGCTTTCTGCAATGTCTCCAAAGACTAGTTGGTACCTTACATAGAAGGAGCTGAAAAGTATCTGTTGCATAAATGAAAAAACATCTTTCCTCTGGTGTCTAGGATACACAAAAGTTCAGAGGAGGGTCACAGGAAGAGGCATCAAGTCAGGGAAATCCTCCACATTAAAAAAAAAATGAACAGATTAGAATAATGAAGCTCAGATACACTAAAAGATTTATACAAAAACACATGGTGTGGTTGTCATTAGTGATGTCTCTCTGGATGTATGCTAGAATCCTACTTTCTTTTTCTTTGACCATGTGTCTTACTCTGGCAGATGAAATGTGACAGAAATTATGTCTCACTTCCAAGTGAAAATGTTAAGAGCCTGTATGATTTGCCACATTTCCCTTTCCATTCTCGACGGTGTTTGAAGCAGGCATTGACAGAAAGCCTCCATCAGCCTAGGTCTCTGAATGACCCGTGGGCAGAGGCCTTCTGCCTATTCACCTTGGATAATGTGGTGTGAGTCAAACATACACATGTGCAGTACTGTGCCACCAAAATTTCAGACAGGGTTTTTACTGTAGCACAACTAAACCATGTTGTGTATCCTGGCTGATTCACAAAGCTATTAGGTAGAAGAGCTGAAACACACATCTCTGTTTTCTTTCTATCATACTAAGCTGCCCCATGACATTAGATAGAGCTTTGTTAAAGAAGTAATAGACCAGCCCATAATGGGCTGTTTTTATTCCATTGGAGTTCTCATATGCACTTCACTTTGTTTTCAAGGATAAGAAATTAGGCAAAAAGTCTTTAAGCCATATGACATGAAATATAAGTCATTAATCAAAAGTTTCTGAATTAATATTTAGAAACTACAATTTCTTCTATTTATATGCTCATTCTTTTTATTTACCTAATCCATTTTATTCAGACACTTTAATCAGCAGACTGCCAGCATTATTTTCTGTAGGATTTTGTGTCTGTAAAGATTTGATTATCTGCTTCTCTCACCACAGAAAAATATCGATAAACCAGCACTTCCATAATGTTACAAGAGACTGACAATTTCTAATGATTTTCCCACACTAGGAAATCCTAAAGTACATTCTGAGTCAATGATAAAATTTCATGTTGTATATTTTCAATATCAAGAAACACACTGAATTTCAAATCTCATTAGTCTTCTATGTTTGGCATATGGGAAAAATCATTTATTATTTAATTCACCTAAAACATCATTCCCTAATCACATAGAGTAGCAGCAACTTTGTTCCATTCTAACTGAAAAAAAGCAAAATTCTCTGACAATTATTTCTTTTTTTGGCAGAAAAATTGAGAGGCACAGAAAAATGAGAAAATACTCAACAATTTCAAAATATATCTTAACAACAAATTATAGTCAAGTAAGTGAAGAAAAAATTTCTTCTCATAATTGTATATACTAAGCCACCTAAGCCACCCTGAGAGTTAAACTTTCAAACAGTTCATTCAGTTGCCTTAATACAATAGGAAACACTCTAATATCTGCTCACTCGAACCCCACTTAAGCCTTGCTTTTTATCAAAGCTGAGAATTAAGAAAGCACATTCAGTGGGCAAATGTGGTACTTGCTAAGGAAGATAACTTGTATTTTCGTTTTCTCTGCTTCTTCACATATTATTACCATATAATGCCTGTAATCCTTGGGTGAACTGAAGCTATCTATTCATAAGAATTCCATAAACCATTGGTAGCTTGATGGGGATGGCAATGAATCTATAAATCACCTTGGGCAGTATGGCCATTTTCATGATATTGATTCTTCCTATCCATGAGCATGGAATGTTCTTCCATTTGTTTGTGTCCTCTTTTATTTCCTTGAGCAGTGGTTTGTAGTTGTCCTTGAAGAAGTCCTTCACATCCCTTGTAAGTTGGATTCCTAGGTATTTTATTCTCTTTGAAGCAATTGTGAATGGGAGTTCACTCATGAGATGGCCCTCTGTCCGTTATTGGTGTATAGGTGTATATGCTTGTGATTTTTGCACATTGATTTTGTATCCTAAGACTTTGCTGAAGTTGCTTATCACCTTAAGGAGATTTTGGGCTGAGACTATGGGGTTTTCTAAATACACAATCATGTCATCTGCAAACAGGGACAATTTGACTTCCTCTTTTCCTAATTGAATACCCTTTATTTCTTTCTCCTGCCTGATTGCCCTGGCCAGAAATTTCAACACTATGTTGAACAGGAGTGGTGAGACAGGGCATCCCTGTCTTGTGCCAGTTTTCAAAGGGAGTGCTTCCAGTTTTTGCCCACTCAATGTGATCTTGGTTGTGGGTTTGTCATAAATAGCTCTTATTATTTTGAGATACATCCCATCAATACCTAGTTTATTGAGAGTTTCTAGCATGACGAGTTGTTGAATTTTGTCAAAGGCCTTTTCTGCATCTATTGAGGTAATCATGTGGTTTTTGTTTTTGCTTCGGTTTATAAGATGGATTACGATTATTGATTTGCATATGTTGAACCAGCTTTGCATCCCAGGGATGAAGCCAACTTGATCGTGGTGGATAAGCTTTTTGATGTGCTGCTAAATTTGGTTTGCCACTATTTTATTGAGGATTTCTGCATCGATTTTCACCAGGGATATTGGTGTAAAATTATCTTTTTTTGGTTGTGTCTCTGCCAGGCTTTGGTATCAGGATGATGTTGACTTTCTTCACAGAATTGGAAAAAAACTACTTTAAAGTTCATATGGAACCAAAAAAGAGCCCTCCTTGCCAAGACAATCCTAAGCCAAAAGAACAAAGCTGGAAGGATCATGCTCCCTGATTTCAAACTATACTACAAGGCTACAGTAACCAAAATAGCATGGTACTGGTACCAAAACAGATATATAGACCAATAGAACAGAACAGAGCCCTCAGAAATAATAACACACATCTACAACCATCTGATCTTTGACAAATGTGACAAAAACAAGGAATGGGGAAAGGATTCCCTTTTTAATAAATGGTGCTGGGAAAACTGGCTAGCCATATGGAGAAAACTGAAACTGGATCCTTTCCTTACACCTTATACAAAAATTAATTCAAGATGTATTAAAGACTTAAATGTTAGACCTAAAACTATAAAACCCTAGAAGAAAACTTAGGCAATACCATTCAGGATGTAGGCATGGGCAAAGACTTCATGACTAAAACACCAAAAGCAATGGCAACAAAAGCCGAAACTGACAGATGGGATCTAATTAAACTAAAGAGCTTCTGCACAGCAAAAAACAAAACAAAACAAAACAAAAAAACTACCATCAGAGTGAACAGGCAACCTACAGAATGGGAGAAAATTTTCACAATCTATCCATCTGACAAAGGCCTAATATTCAGCATCTACAAGGAACTTAAACAAATTTTCAAGAAAATAATCAAGCAACCCCATCAAAAAGTGGGCAAAGGATATGAACAGACACTTCTTAAAAGAAAACAGTTATACAGCCAACAGACACATGAAAAAATGCTCATCATCACTGGTCATCAGAGAAATGCAAATCAAAACCACAATGAGATACCATCTCACACCAGTTAGAATGGCAATCATTAAAAAGTCAGGAAACAACAGGTGCTGGA
>NW_012105642.1:1250998-1268161 GCF_000951045.1 Mandrillus leucophaeus | reverse complement strand
TTTGAATAAACACTGGACTAAATTAAAAAAAAACCCAACACTGAATGTTTACGAATCCAAAACTGTTGCCCTTTATTGATCAAATAAAGAATTTTCTCTCAAAAAAAAAAAAAAAAAAAAAAAAGACTTCCATAAACCAAAATAGAGTTGGAGTAGTATCCCCAAATGAAGATTGAACATTTTTGTCACTTGAGGAACAGAGAGCTCCAAACTTCAATAAAGAAGATATTTTGGATTCTTGCTAATAAGTAACTGAAGCTTCAGGCAACAAAGAACCTCATCCAATTCATACCCAATGCTTCTTTCTCCATCTAATTCCCTCAGGAACCTGATCTCTTCTAGAGAATTGACAAAAATACACTCTCTAATGCAATAATGAATAATGCTGATGTAATTTCCTCGAAGGAATTAGTTTCTCTGACTGTTTAGCTAGGGATTCTCTGGCGATACAAACTTTTAACAAGAGAAGTCTGATAAAGGCTACAAATCATTCTACAAAAGATAGCCATAATACACAAACAGACGTAAGCCACACTCTGAGCCGTCAGATGGGCTCTGAATATCTTCTGTCTTCTGACTGTGTACAATAAAATCACACAAGGGGCTTGTTACTCACCATCACCTTTATAGTTCAAAAGAAGGTTTAGTTTAAGCAAACAAAAAGGATGAAAAAAAGGAGTCAGAATAAAGGGTCCACACATTTAGGCCCTAAATAAAATAAATTCTAAATTTATTTTATTTAGAAAAATAAATCTCCAAGGATTGGAGATGGCAATGGTACATGTTGGTCAACAGCTCAGATTCTGGATTCAGATATACTAGTTTTAAGTTCTTTCTTCATCATTTACCAGCTCTATGATCTTGAGAAATCATTTAAATTCTATAAGCCTCAGTTTTGTCATCCTTAAAACTGTGATAGAATGGAACCTATAACTACTAACATTGCCAAGGGGTGGCTCAGGAGGGTTTTGGCTAAACCTCCAACTCTATACTCCATGTCCCTACATGTGGATACCCGCTAATCTCTGAAATAAACTACCCCCAATCTCTGAAATAAACAACATACATGTCCCAGTCTTACCTAGAGTGTTGCTATTTTTAATGATCTATAAGGTATACACCAAGCTATATGCGTTGAGCACGTAATACTCAACATATGTCAGTTATGACTAATAATGTAGTCTGTTGTATAGATGTTAGCTTATTTTCCTTAGATCAGAAATTATTTTAAAACTGGTAAAAAAACAAAAATCTTCTCCTATTTGAAAATGCCCTTTAAATAGGAAAAGTTACCATTAGTAACAGCTTGAGGCAATTTGTTCAGCCACAAAACCAACAGAGTGGATCTTTATTACCTCTTTCATGTATATATGTTGGGGCGACATTTGTACAAATGCCATGGTTCTACATGCACAAATAAACACATCAACTAACTGAACTGATTTGCAAAGACTTAGCTGCTGGCAGCCCTTTATATTTTTTGCTTTTAGTTTCTAATTCTACTGAATTTCTATTACGGCTACACAAGTTTCCTTATATTTTTGAATTATGATGTAAAAGTGGTCTACATAAAATCAAGGAAAGAGTACTGGCTTCATTGCAGTTCAAGTACCATATTAAAAAAATATATATATATGTGAATGTGTGCAAAAGTACACACTCACATATACCCTAAATTCAATTCTATATTGAAGCATCAAATTGAAATTGGTTCCTGAAAATTCCAATCCTTGGTGATTAGAATATTGAGAGAGAGAGTTTGATTTGATTTTTTCCTCTTTACTCTCTAAAGCATTTTCTCCCTAAAATACACCAGAAACTTCTCATATAATAAGGGCAAGATGATTGAGAGTATGCAACTGTACTTGCTAATACCACTGCAATTTACAGAGTATGGAACTACTCAGACCTCCTAACATTGCCAACTGGGCTCAGTGATAGGACTAACAAGGTTGTTCACTTCCACAGCAAGTAAAAATTAAAATTGGAGGAGCAATCATGTTTGATACTGGGGGTCAGTAAAGGAAGTCGGAAGAAAGGCAATAAGATGCTGCCAGGCTTGAAGCAACTGCTGAATTCAGAGTGTGTTGCAACCTCAACATAGCCTGGAAAGGGAAGGTTGCAAAAGAGAATTACAAAAATCAATTCTTGAGGAAACCAAGGCATGAATAAAAATTTCAGCAGCTGCCTGGTTAGAAACTGATAGATGCAAAAAAGTTCATTAGGTAGGGAAAAAGAAGAAGAAAAACTGACAATTTTAATACAGTATTTTCTTCCTCCTACGTAAAGATTGTTCAAACGCGTTTACTTTTAGAAGTACTCTCCTTCTACATTCTAGTCATACTATTAGATGGGAACAAACATAGGCTGTTTTATGGGACTAGCGAGAATGCTGTCAGGTCCTTATTCCAACACATTAAGCTTGAGAAAGTCCAGTTTTCTCATTTATGCTCCCTTGATGTGTGTGCATCTCGACACTGGGGGATGGTTCAGTTGAAGTCTGTACTCCTCTGACTGGGTTCTTCCATAGGTGCACAACACCACTTCTCAGGTGGTGTCTTTTATGCATGCCTTCAGGCTGATGATTCTCAATTTTGCAACTTTCCTGGGGAACAGCTGGGTTACAGACACCAGATGCATCATGTTGCTAGAGCTCTATGCTGAAGATCATCAAAATTATGACTCAGGAGCCTTATGTCAAGACAGAACACTTTAGCATTTTTATTAACTTTTCTTAAGGTTCCTTCATTGAGGAATAAGGTGCTCCCTGACAAAGGACCTTAAAAGCTCCTAATACTTCATAAAAATTGTTAATGCTGAACCTAGAGGACACACTACAAGTTGTAGTAGAAGAGGCATTGTCCCTTCCTTTGCAACCCAATGTTGTGGTCCTTACTAAATTTCTAACAAAGTACTGGCCTCACTGTAATTTGCATAACAATATCTGAAATCTTGGCTATGGAACTGCTAAGGAGGAGGTTTGGTGGGTAGTAGTAGCTGCAAAAGAATGTAGGTATCTTGGAAATGATATGGAAAGGACAGTGGCTGCTAAGAGTAGCTGCTGCAGCATTTGCAAACTAAATTTAGGTGACCTGTTCGTATAACCCCTTCCCACTACAAAGCTTATGATACTTCATTCAGTGAAATCTCCAAATAACCGGTTTCTGAGTTTATACGGGCTATGTGCAGAAACTAGAGAAACTCAAATTTTTTAAAAAATGACTATGGATGTTTTCACTTAATGTCTAACTATGTCCTGGACGCAGTACTGAAAAAGATGTGGTTGACAATAAGATAAGTAGCCAGTTTACTGCAGATTCAAAATTTAATCCTTAAAAAACAGTCAGCACATAGCATTTATTGTATTAAAATTACATGGACAGGATGGCCTTATATATCTGCAGTATTGAATAGTGATAAAGAGCATGGACCTTTAGAGTCAAATTGCCTAGATTCAAATCCTGCTTCCACTAGTAGACTGATCGGGGCAAATGATTGCAGTTCCCTAATTCTCCATTTATCTGAGAAGTAGGCATAAAAATAAGGTACTCCTAAGGGATGATGTGCAGATTAAATGAAAAAAATATACAAATGTGCATAAATACATATTATTTATTATATATGCACGCATATGTGTATAGTTATGGATGTGTAAATATATATGGATTGATTCCTTACTACCGCCAGAATAAATATTCAACACATGATTGCTGTTTCTATTACTAAGCTTCAGATTATTGTCAACATTATCATCTTTATCTAAATGAAAACACAGAAAGAATTTGGAGAACAACCGATGTCCATTTTACTAGTATGTTAAAATTAAATAAATATGCTTAATGTATAAATGTATAAAGTATAATTTGTTTAGTAAATTAATTTGTGTGTAAATCAATGTTTGTAGGAATTAGGTATGATTCAATATGCTTCTCTCACCTGCTTCTCTCCAAGTAAATAAGTAAATCAAGATGGGTTTAGGGTCTATTTTTAACATTTAATCCTATCTACAAACTGCAGGATTCTTAAAAATATTTTCAATGAGATTAATGTTGGAGCACATGCATTCATTTATTGCTTTTAATTAAGCCTTCAGGTAAAGGCCCATGCTATAGTGTTATTTTTTATTCACAAAGTTTAAACTTTGAGAATGATGTCATCTAATAAACTCTTAGAATAGAAAAACCATGACAGCCTCATTTGTTTTATCCAGTACTAGTGCAAAGCCACCCATATACAACAGATGATGATAAATAATCCTCATGGCAATTACAGTGAGGTTTCCACTAAATGATGAGATTGTCTAACAGGTGGCCAACATTGAGAAAATGTTATACCTGCCTGTTTAGGGATCATGCAGATCTACTGTTATAAGTTTAAATGAGCAGGACTGACTCAAAATAACGCTGGATACTCAATCTCTGAACCCTGGACTATATGACAACTACAGCCAGGGATATCCTACCTTCTCCCAGTAGGAGGGGCTACACCCAAGCTCAGCTTATCATGCAACCAGGTGCTTCCATCTCCACACAAGGGATACTTTAATATCCCACAGTGCCTGAGGGTCTCTGGGAGCCTGGAGCCAAGGGGTCCACTTATCCTTCACTGACAAGGTAGGCTACTGGAGAGAACGGGACTCTTGCCAAGAACACAGAGTCACACTACAAGATCAAGGCAGCCAGGCGTTGCCACATCTTTAGGTGGGATGTGGAAGATTACAGGACCCCTGGCTTCTCTTCTCTTTGTTAAATCTTGACATGTGTAAATTTCCCAATAATGCCTATTTTCTAGGCCATGCATAATATGTGACATTGTGGAATTTTTCCTGAAGTCTATGAATACATGCAGACTCAGATGGGATCTAACTGGCATGAAAACTAAGGATAATATCATCTCTAAATGCAAACATCTAATTATTTTACCATGAAATTTATTGGCACTTGGTATTAACAGAAAGGATGCATCAGAAATACTCAGTCAAGGCCGGGCGCGGTGGCTCAAGCCTGTAATCCCAGCACTTTGGGAGGCCGAGACGGGCAGATCACGAGGTCAGAAGATCGAGACCATACTGGCTAACACGGTGAAACCCCGTCTCTACTAAAAAATACAAAAAACTAGCCGGGCGAGGTGGCGGGCGCCTGTAATCCCAGTTACTCGGGAGGCTGAGGCAGGAGAATGGCGTAAACCCAGGAGGCGGAGCTTGCAGTGAGCTGAGATCCGGCCACTGCACTCCAGCCTGGGCGACAGAGCGAGACTCCATCTCAAAAAAAAAAAAAAAGAAAAGAAAAGAAATACTCAGTCAATTGTGTAATATTGGCCAACATTTTGAAGGAGCTTATAAAAGCATGCCAATGGAATCTTAAGACATTCAAATAGAATAGTGTCAGTATCAAGGGATGTACTATTCCCACTAATATATAGCTTGGATCACATCTGAAGTTCTATATTTCTATATTTCACCTGGTTCAAGGCTGGTCACATACCCAATGTGAAATGGAACTGTGACTAATGTGATAAATGTTACTTCCTTCAAAAGGCGACGACTTTTCCAATTATGGTTGAATCTCACTTGTTTCCACTAATAGAATGGGATCAGAGGCAAGAAATAATGCAATATTTATTATTTATTTTGGAAAATGAGTAAGAAAACATTACTCTAAATGCAAACACATACACATGACAATTACAGGAGGTACACACACACATACAAACACACGCGAACACACATACACACTTCTTCTGAACTAATGTGAAGGAACTCTTCAAGATCCATTTTATTATATCCTGGTTAACCAGATACTGCAGGGCAAATAATCCTGTAGCAAATTATCTATTTACTAAATGGAAAAAAATTTTATGTTTTCATGGAATCGATGGATAAATACGTACTTTCTGTATAGAATTGGCCTTAAGGGATCTTAATCAGTAATATTTCAAATTGTCAAAAAACACCAGTTTCTCCAAGACTGTGTTCAACATTACTCCAAGAAAATGTAGTTCTCCAATCAAATGCCAGACTAAGAGCCAAAAACCATGTAAGCAAAGTGATGAATTACTCTCCCAAAATAATCTCCTGCTTGTAAAATGTATTTTGAATATATGCCAATAGATTTCAGGCAGGCAGATTTGCATGCTGTTCTCAAATAAGTCAAGGTCTTCAAGGTACTATATATTTGGAATACAAAAATAATGAGATTGTCTGAAAACATCTATTTATGTTAAAATAATGTAATTCTTACAAGGCTGTAGTAGTTACTGAAATATATGATTTTATATAAATGTAACTGTTTGGAACTAACTGGGACATCACAGGAAATGCAATATATTTGACGACTTCAGATGGTGATGGTAATGATGACACAGCCTCCACTTCTCTTCTTTATAACAAATGACTAGTTTTTTATCAGATACTTTTAGCTATAAGGCAAAACTGGCTTTAATCATTCAATCCAGAAGCAGATAATACAAATCCATCAACATATACATTCTCTTCCCTAAAATATTTTCAACATGTTTAGGTATAAGCTGTGACAGTAACATTCTTATAGGACCTTTATCTGACCATCCAAAATATGACCTACTCCTTTCTATCAAAAATACTCAGTCCGGATTCCAAGATCAAACAAAAACCTGTCTTTACATGAACTTAAAAATCAATAACTATTACCTGATCATTTCACAGGCCACAAACCCAAGTTTCAATTGTAACTCTGCTACTGGTAAGTGGCATTACCATGGGAAAATTGTACCTAACCATCAGTTTTCTCATCTACTAAGCAAGGATAATCTCAATATGTCTACCTACCTGATAATTGTGAAGATTAACAGAGGTAGGTTCATTTAGTAGGTGCTGAATGAACAAATGTTAATTATTGGAGTTAAATATTTGAATACATTGTGGGATTTCACTATCCTGACAGTTACTTATTAGCCATTAGCGAGTCAACAACCACCAAAACATAAAAATGATTTCAGTTTTGGTTATAATATTATACTTGTTATATAAATAGATGTTTACCAGATATCTGGTCTTTTTATCTGTGTGTATTAAAATTAGTTGGGAAAATCCAACATGTGAGTTCAGGGAACGTTGAATGGGTATTATGTATTCTCAAATTAGGTAGGGCTGGTAAAGAGACAAATTTGCTTAAACATATCCAATTCAAATTCAGACTTCCCGTTCTGACACTGCTTTTCTCTTCACCTAATTAGAATCCCTCAGCACAATATAATACAAAAATAAATGTGCACAAAGGTTCTATTTTGTTGTATATCAAATGTATTTCCTAACATCTATGTGAGCATTTCTAAGGCTGTGAAAACTTTAAATTATAAATGGCTTATTTGTTACCAACCCATGAATACAACACTCCAGAGAGTGGTTAAACTAACTGTATTAGTCAGTTTTCACACTGCTGAAAAAGACATGCCCAAGACGGGGCAATTTACAAAAGAGAGAGGTTTAATGGACTTACAGTTCCACGTGTTTGGGGAGGCCTCACAATCATGGTGGAAGGAAAGGAGGAGCAAAGTCCTGTCTTACATGGATGTCAGCAGGCAAAAAGAGAGAGCTTGTGCAGAGAAACTCCCATTTTTAAAATCATCAGATCCCATGAGACTGATTCACTAACATGAGAACAGCATGGGAAAGACCCGCCCCCATGATCCAATCATCTTCCACCAGGTACATCCCACAAAATGTGGGAATTATGGGAGCGACAAGATGAGATTTGGGTGGGGACACAGAACCAAACCATATCACCAACCCTCTAGTTTTAGGAAACTTAAACACTTTGAATTATATTTATTTTCCTAACTTTTCTTCCTTATTTGCAATGATATAAATCATGCAGATAGGTAAAGTATAGGTCTCTAAGATATTCATATGTTTTATTATGTGTCAGTCCCATATTAATTGTCCTGAGGCAAAGCCAAGACAAAAAAAAGTCAGGGCCAAGCTGAAAACCTTTAATGAAGACCAGGTGCACTGGCTCATGCCTCTAAGTCTAACACTTTCAGAGGCTGGAGAGGGAGGATTGCTTGAGGGCAGGATTTTGAGATCAACCTGGGAAACAAAGTGAGACCTCATCTGTACAAAAAGTTTAAAAAACTAGCCAGGTGTGTTGGCATGCACCTGCAGTCCCAGCTACTTGGGAGGCTGAGGCAGGGGGATCCCTTGAGCCCAGGAGTTGGAGGTTTCAGTGAGCTATGATTGCACTACTGCACTCTAGCCTGGTCTCACTTTCAATGATTGCTTTTTAGTCTCGACTGAAATAAAGAGCAGACTGCTACACCTGGCATTCAACACTTACTTTTCTTTACCTCTCTTACATGAGAGTCAAATGGGGACCTCACTTTTCTTCATTTAGGCCTTTCAAAAATTCACCTCATTTTTTTAATCTCTTAGTTTCAGAAGGCTACAACTTTAAAAAATAACAAACCTACTAATTCTTCAAAGGCCAGACTACATCAAAAGTATCTAAGCACTTGACTTGTATTTCTTTAAAGGACTTTATCAGCTTATAATACAAATAATTATTCATATATTCAAAAATTTATTGAACATCTGGGCAATGTGATCATGGAGATGTGGCAATGAACTCTACAGACACATTTTCTCTTCAAATGGAGCTCTAGTCTAGATGGTGAGATGCACAAACTGAGATGAAAGCAATTAGCAATTATAAATTGTAAGAAATATTGTGATGGTCTAGGCACTGTTTTCGACTTGGAAGATGACAGGGATCCTCCACGAAGGGACCTCCTGGAGTGATGCATTACTTTGAATATTGATGATGATTTCACAGTTATATGCCTATGAAAAAATTTATCAAAGTGTACACCTTAATTTTTACAGTTTATTGCATGTCAATTATACTTCAATGCAGCTTTTTTTTTTTTTTTTTTTTTTTTTTTTAAGAAAAGAGAAAACAAATAATACAGTGCTATCTAAGTTTTATCAGGAAAAGTTTTTCTGCTGGAGAGGTATTTAAGCAGAAATTTAAGTATAAAGCCAGGCATAGACAGGCAAGGAGGAAGGGGAAATACCATTCAAAAGAGAGAGTAAATCGCAGGTATGAAGGCCGTGAGTTAGGAAGCGGTTGACATGGTTTAGTAATGGAAAAGAAGATTAGAATTTCTAGTGAGCTCAGAGGGAGTTGCATGAGATGAGGTTAGAGAAGGCAGTAAGAACCAACTCATGTAAGACATTATATGCCTTGACAAGGTCTCCAAATTTTATCCCATGTGTAAGTCACTCAAGTTAAGTAGAAAAGTGCGAGGTGGGCGGATCACTTGAGGTTAGGAGTTTGAGACCAGCCTGGCCAACATGGTGAAACCCTATCTCTACAAAAAATACAAAAATTAGCTGGACGGGATGGCATGTGCCTGTAATCCCAGCTACTGGGGAGACTGAGGCATGAGAATTGCTTGAACCCAGGAGGCGGAGGTCACAGTGAGCCAAGGTCGCACCACTGCACTCCAGCCTGGGCGACAGAGCGAGATGCTGTCTCAAAACAAAACAACAACAAAAGAAGAAAAGTGATACGATAGATTTGTGTTTTCAAATGATCACTTGGGATTCTCGAGGGAGAATGGATTATAAACGCACAAGAGTGGAAGAGCAGTGAAGATGAGGGAAGACCAGCCAGAATCGTATTGTGTTGTATAGGTAAGAACTGACAACAGTTTGTCCCAGTATGAAAGCAAAGGAGAGGAATAGATTGGTTTGAAATTATGTCCAAATATTCTTTGACACTGCCCCTTCTAAAAGATAGAACTTATTTCTCTTCTCTTGAGTGTGGGGCAGAAAATAATGACTTGCTTATAATAAATCAAATGTTATGGAAATAACTGTGACTTCTGCAACAAGCCACTGTGGCTTCCTCTTGCTTTCTCTCTGGATCATCTGCTGAGGGAAGCCACAGGCCATGTCACTAGGACACTCAAGCAGCCATAGAGAACTCCATGCGGTACAGAATAGAAGCCTCCCATCAACACCTGGCATGAACCCGCCAGTCACGTATGTGACTGAGCCAACTTGAAAGTGGGTGCTCTAGCCCCAGTCAAGCCTTCAGCAACTGCAGTCCCAACTGATATTGGACTGTAATTTCCTGAATCAGAATCATCCAGCTAAGCTGCTCCCAAATTCCTGACCCAAAAAGTTTTCATGAGGTCATAAATGTTTGTTTTTTCTTTTATGGAGGTGAAAAAAAAGTTGAGAATGACCCTTGCATTCTTCCAATGCCTGCACAATTCAGATATTATTTTTGTGGGAGGGAAGGAATGGCTTGAGTAGTCTTGAGTAAGGAGGAATTATACTCTAAGACACACATGTTTGAAACACTGGACTTATTATGGTAACAGCAATGGATGGCTAAAAACAGAAACAAGATTGCACTGTAACAGATCAGTGAACACAAAGGCACTTCAAGGAAAGGTAAAACTAAGGCACTGAAACTAAAGGAATTCCAAGTTGTGTTTTTAACAGCCAACTGGGCTTCCTAAGACTTTAAGAATGATTTCTGTGTCAAATCTCCCACTACTAATGCCGCAACTACTCAGCACTCTGTCAAAATACTATGGTTATTAAAGGATCTCCAGTCACAATAACTTTATATGCCAGGCCATCTCTGTTCTAGGGCTGCCGTTCAGGGGTTAATCTGGCCCCATTATGTCACTCATTGCATGCTATTCTGGATGGGGAGAGATAAGGAATAAAATGAGCTATAGTTTTACTACTTATAAAGCTTTCAACATCATTAAATTAAACCATAAAGGCAACAGTATTATTACATCTCAGCCCCAAACTGATTTACATCAACTTTTACCTAGTACATGAGTTAAAATACACAATAAATATTTACATATATGAAAAATGTAGAAAGAAAAACTGATCACACACAAAAATATGATTCATCTGGATCACTCTTGCCAGAATATATTTTATATATTACATTGGGGCATTACAGCATTCTTTGTTTTTTTTTTAGAGCTGTAAGATGCTTCCTGTTTACATTAGCATTTCCAAAAATGCAAGATGCACAACACTGGCATGGTAGATAATTTTTAGATTGTACAGAGATCAGGCATTAAAAAATACTAACTCATGGCTGGGCGTGGTGGCTCGCGCCTGTAATCCTAGCACTTTGGGAGGCCAAGGTGGGTGGATCATGAGGTCAAGCATTCAAGACCAGCCTGGCCAACATAGTGAAACCTTATCTCTACTAAAGGTACAAAAAATTAGTCGGGCGTGGTGGCGGGTGCCTGTAATCCCAGCTACTTGGAGGCTGAGGCAGGAGAATCGCATGAACCTGGGAGGCAGAGGTTGCAGTGAGCCGAGATCACACCACTGCACTCCAGCCCAAACAACACTGCGAGACTCTGTCTCAAACAAACAAACAAACAAAAAACTAACTCACTTAAGAATAAGTCACTCCTCTTTCACTTAATTCTCTTTGAATTCTTCTGATTAAACTAAAAATAAAGTCTCACTTGGTGCCAGCATGGCTTTAAAACCTCTCTAATACTTGACAGTCTTATACTTGTGGTGAACTATCAAAGCTCGGGAGCAGAGTCTTCTGAGAATACCAGGCTTGAATACATTTGTTTCTGTTGTCTTTACTTTTATGGCTACATTTTACTTATAGCAAGTGATACTGCTGTGATAAATTTCCTTCAAGTAAAAAAAAAAAAAAAAAAAAAGTTAATAAAAAATTAAAGTGAAAAATAATACAGGGAGTGTAGAGATTGGACAAAAATAGATGATAAAATTTTGGGAAACGCTGACCTAGAAAGCTCAGTTGTGCTCCATCTCATTATATACTTGTGCAGAGTCTGAAATCCTGAGAGGCAGAGTGATTTGATCAAAGTCACAAAACCAGAAGGTAGCAACTACAGTTCTAGACTCCTTGGGTTTCTATTACAATTACACCAAGGAAAAAAAAGAAAGAAAGAAAAAGACTAAAACTCAAAAGTAATTTCTAATAACTGAGAAAAACATTCATAATGTTGATTTCCTCTTAAATTTATTTACTGAACTGGAGAGCAAGTTTAAGTAATATGAAATCCATAAACAAGTATGAAATGCAATTGTTAATCTTCTTGAATTCAACTGAATCGAGCACATAGCTGAAATCATAAGGGAGGTACAAGAAATCTAGAGAATCACCTTCAAGTCTGGTTATATCTAGTTAGATAAATATTGCATTAAAACCAAAGTTTTTGTGTAAATATCACAACACTGGAGAGAAGAGCATTCCCAAAGAGGGTGTCCAAGAACCCTGCTGAAGAAGACAAGAGGATAAGGAAGAATTTATTTCCACTTGAAAATTTTTATTTTGCAAGGATCATTTGTGTGCAAATAATATTTCCCTGTCTTATCAGTACTTCATAACTTCCCAACAAAATTCTATAGAGAATATCACATCAGGTTCTAGCAAAAACTGTTGACCCTAACAAATAATACTGCTGCATTTTTATTATTTACTCTTTTGCTCAGAAAAGACTTGAATTTAATTGGGCTTGGTTTGTTCTTTGAATTATCATAATTCCCCTGAGAGTGGTGTATCATATTTTTTCTATAGGAAATACTTTGTTAGAGAATTTCTCATTTGCCTTTAAAGAAGTATGGAAGATAATGTATATGGAATACATTCAATATATGGATTTATTAGCCTAGCGAATTTTAAACAAACATAATCAAAACTTTACTCATTTTAACTCAGAGGGAAATGAACAACTGGGGTTTGAAGGCATGTTTAAAGACAGTTTCATTAGCTGTAAGTTTATATTCTAAGCGAATATATAAATAGACTGAGAAATCAAAGGAGGGAAGGAGGAAGGGAGAAAGAACATACCAGAGTAGGTCAGGAGGAGACACAATGACTGCTACTGTAGGGGTTGCAGAGTAAATAAGGTAACAACTCAGAGATAAAACGTTGGGTGTTGGAGGACAGTTGTCTTCTTGGAGGGAAAGCAGAAATCACCATACTGTGGTTGCTGTTACAGAAATAAAGCAACGGGAAGTGATATCTATGCAGTTTAATCTGGTTGTCTCCATAGTAATGTAGAAAATCAGTAACTGAGGAGGAAGCTATTGAAGGACTAGACTGAAGAAGCACTGGGACAGGGGACAAATGGTTTGAGTTTCTGCACAGGGACTATAAAAGGAAGAGTGTTGGTGTGGGGGTGTGTGACTTACACTTGTAATCGCAGCACTTTGGGAGGCTGAGGCAGGTGGATCACGAGGTCAGGAGTTCAAGACCAGCCTGGCCAAAATGGTGAAATCCCATCTCTACTAAAAATACAAAAATTAGCTGGGTGTGGTGGTGGGTGCCTGTAATTCCAGCTCCTCCGGAGGCTGAGGCAGGAGAATCGCTTGAACCTGGGAGGCGGAGGTTGCAGTGAGCTGATATTGTGCCACTGCACTCCAGCCAGGGCAACAAGAGCAAGACTCTGTCTCAAAAACAAACAAACAAAACAACAACAACAACAAAAAAGGAGAGTGTTGCACTGGAAGAAACATGGTAAGGTCTGAAGTTAAGGCTGACTAGGACAAACTAGGTGGGAAGAATCTGGTTCTGGGGAGGCCATGCTTGTATGACCTTCAGCCACTTACTTAACCCAATTTAGTTGCCCTATCTATAATATAGAGGTACAGAGGTACCAATATTAGCCATATTAGGGCTGCTCTGAGCCCAGTATAAATTATATAATGTATTTAAAGCATTTAACAGAGAGGAAGGAGGATGGTAATTATTGTTGTTTTTACTACTATCATCACCATTATCAGCAGTGAAAAATTTGCCTAGGACTTTTAAGTCATGTTTTGATGTTAAAACATCAGGTAAAATAATAATTATTTGTAGTTAATGACAAAATATTAGGTGGGTGATGCAGTATTTTCTCTATTTCTAAAATTATCTAGTTCAAATATCAACAAATTGCCCAACAGACTTGGTAAAAATACAGAAAAAAAGTGCTTATATACATTTCTTTCTTTCTTTCTTTCTTTCTATCTATCTCCCTACCTACTTACCTATCTACCTACCTACCTACCTTCCTACTTCCTATCTACCTACCTACCTACCACTGTAGAGAACAAGATACAGTTTTACCCTGAGAATAATATAATTAAACAAAATAGGCATCAATCTTGTTTTCTTCCTCCTTCCTTTTAAATGCAAATGATTATTTGATAGTGAGAGAAACTGTGGCCTGTTCCCTTTTTCTTTTTCTTTTTTTTTTTTTTGAGATGGAGTTTTGCTTTTGTCATCCAGGCTGGAGTGCAGTGGCACAATCTCGGCTCACTGCAACCTCCACCTCCTGGATTCAAGTGATTCTCAGCCTCCTGAGTAGCTGGGACTACAAGCACCTGCCACCACGCCTGGCTAATTTTTGTATTTTTAGTAGAGATGGGGTTTCACTATGTTGGTCAGGCTGGTCTCCATCTCCTGACCTCAAGTGATCCTCCGGCCTCAGCCTCACAAAGTGCTGGAATTACAGGCATGAGCCACTGCGCCCGGCAGACCTATTCCATTCTTAGTCAACTTTACAATAAAACTAACCACCATCACTTTTGATCCTCCTACTTGGAAGAACAGATACCTGGAAAATGACAGAAAGGCCAGAAGGCATGTGGCTTATGGCATTTTCTCTTTCCCTCCTACTCCCACAATTTTCCTTTTTTCTTTATTCCTACTATGTAGTTTAGGACGCACTGAAGGTAAAGTAGATAGAAGTGTTTTACTTGCACTGGAGCTTGGTGATAAAGAGAGGAGGCCATGCCCTTTTGTTATTAATAAATGACTACAATAGACATTATTATTAAGCGCTGACTATAGGGCAGTTACTGGGCTATTTTAAATGTTTTCTCAGAGAATTAAGCAACTTCCTCAAGCTCATACACTTAGCAACTATACTTAGAGGCAGGTTTTGAACCCAGATTTTTCCCAGCCCCAGGACCATGATCTTATTCACTGTGGGCTGTACCAAGGCAGTAGCTTCCGATATTGTAACAATATGGTTCATTGACAGACACATTGTATTTTGCCTGGATTTCTCACTTAAATCTGGCAGAACAGAGTTTGAAACAAATTGTGTCAGCCAACAAGACTATAAACTCCTTAAATTCATGGACTAAATCACAGATAACTTGGTACACCCAACATCTATCAGTACCCAATAATATCGTAGGTATTTAACAAATTGTTATTAAATGAGTGAACAGTTATTTTATTCATAAATGAATTAATAAAGAGTGTGTAAATATTTTGTAAGGAATTAGAAGTTCTAGAGTTTAAAAAGTCATATCTTCTACAAATATTATTTGCCAGGGTATCAAAAAACTGCATGGGCATTCACCAAGTTCCCCAAAACCACTCTCTGAAATCTTTTGACAAAGCCAATCAAATACTAAAACACTCTTAATAAAATTCATGTTCAGTTATATAGAGCTTAGACATGTTATAATGTAACTAGAAAACCATTATCAAATACAATTCAGGAAGACATTCTTACTATTTGATTCAAGTAAATCAAACATTCCCAGTATCTGAAAGCAGTTAGCCACGTGAACTTGGGCAAATGAATAAATCCTTTTGCTCTTCAGTGTTCTCATCCTCCCCCAAGATAGGTTGGATGGGATGAGAACACAACTTTGACAATCTGTGAAATGCTCCCTGTTGAAGTAACATATTTGCTGCAATGAGTTGTTATGTCAACCATGGCCAGATCTTCAAAGCTCCTTAGAAAAGAGTAGAGGAAAGCTTTCTTCTCTAGCTCAAGTTTATCCCGAGTTGTTTGTTTTGACATTTGTTTCCACTCCAAGAGGAATGCATTTCTAGTTGTGTTAATTTTTTTCTGGTATAGATGTCACATATGTGGAAACAATATAGTTGAAACTGGGGAGTGTAGATTGATTTTTGTCTCTTTTTACTTAAGTGGCCCAAGCAACATATATATTGCTGCATTCATGCGTTTTAAATCTATTTGACATTCTTTCCTCAGATAGTCTTTCTCCATTAAAGTGCCTTTTTTTTTTTTTAATCAGAACTCTTTTTAAAGCATCGGTCTGGGACATAACCCTCAGGTAGGGGGAAGTTTAATTACAGACTCAATATGGATTTTTAATTTTGGCCACCAGGAGGTTTGGCAGGAAATGAAAAGATATCCTGCTTCCTAGGAATGCCAATCTAGGACAAAATTGAAAATAGGTGAAGTGACTGCCTATCCTGCATCTTCAAGATCACTCTCACAGCACAGAGGCTGCCCTCCTTCTCCCTCCAGAAGTCTCAAGCCTCCCTGCTCTCGGAGTGGAATCCAGTGTCACACCTCAGGTGAATTAACATAAGAGAGTTCACTCTCTGAGGAAGGTTTGTGCTTTATTCCTTTTCTCTGATTAAAGAAGTTGCACATTGTTGCGGGGCAGGGTGGTGGTAAGAGACCAGTGACTGCCCCTCCCCGCACCCCAGACTCCTTTCATGACTATAAAACACACAACTGGGAAGCTCCGTAATAGAGGAGTGGAAGACAGATTGGGATTACAGTTTGGGAAACTTGGAATCTGATTATGCCACTAATTATCTGTGGGACTTTGGACAAATCAGTGCACTTGCCTGTAAAATAAGAGAACTGGGATAGGACTATAATTATGTAATTCTGTTTATCATGTATCAGGGAATTTGGCTCTGAGCAACTCTAACTTCCTGACAGCAGACAGTGTCTCTCAAGAGACAGTAGTACTTTTTTTTCTCCTCAGAATAATTAATTATTTTTATGGAGATATAATTCACACATCATACAATTCAGCCTTTTAAAATGTACAGTTAAGTGATTTTTAGCATACTCACAAGGTTGAGGAAGCATCACCAATTTCTAATGCCAGAATATTTTCATCAGCCTAAAAAGAAATCACATATCCAACAGCAGTCGTTCCTTATCCTCCCTCACTCCTTGCTCTGGGAAAATACTATTCTACTTTCTGTCCCTATGGCTTTGTTTATTCTGGATAGTCCATAAATGGAATCATACAATATGTGGCCTTTGTCTCTGACTTCATTCACTCAGTGTGGTATCTCCCAAGTTTGTCCATGTTGTAGTATCAGTACTTCTTTCTTTTATGGCTGAATATACAATATGTGGCCTTTGTCTCTGACTTCATTC
>NW_012105642.1:1247702-1249808 GCF_000951045.1 Mandrillus leucophaeus | reverse complement strand
AAATAGACTGTTCAACAAATAGTTTATAGACTCACAAGGGCTAAATGAATTAAGGTCATTATTAAGTGGTGCTACATCACCCAACAAAGTTTCTTCATTCAGGTGAAATATCTGATTAAAATCAGCAAGGGGAGTTTGCATGTGGAGAGGAATGGATGATTATGGTACAAAATGGAGTCTGTGCTGCAGCATATTCCAGTACAGTAACATTAAGGGTTTTTATGTGCTATTTTCTTTATGCTAGTTGTTGTTGTTGTAAAATGCATTTAAAAAATCATCATTTTGAACCACTGGATCCTACTCTTTTTGGAACCCTATCCTCTTACAACTTGATAAATTTCTGGAAGTACCATTATAGACACCTCCTCAGCTCTCTCCCACTGCCAGGCCCCCAGATGGATGTCTCTAATTGGCACCTGTCCTAGCTGCCTTGCTGCCAGGAGGCAGACCCTAAATGTTCTGGTTGTCACCAACACCACTGGTTTGCTGCTGTTGCTGCTGCTGCTAATGATGATATTAACAGCAACTGATACTTAGTCCTGATATTAACTGATATTAAGAACAACTGATACTTGTCCTGTACTAAGACAGAACTTCCTGAGTGCTCTACCCACAATTGCATGTACATACACATGTGTGTATATATACACACATGCACATATATACACATACAAGCTTAACCAATTTAGGTATTTGTTTTTCATAGGTATTTATTATTGTAACACCATTGTATAGATAAGGTTCAGATGTGTTGTAAACCCTGTTCTACAACCTTCAACCACTGAAGAATGGCCAGAAACTAGTATTCTAAAAATCTAATATGGCAATATCATTGTCACCATAATCGTTATCATTGCCATAACAGGAACTATGTCTACCTTCGAACTAAGCTATTTAACATTTAACATATACATTAACATATATTTAACATTTAACATATATATTAAATAGTTTAGTTCTAAGTTAAACATAGTTCCCACATATGAAACCTCCAACATATTTTAAATTACTCAGTGAATAATAGCTCATTAATCAGTGGGTTTGCTAAATATCGGATGCTGCACCAAGTGCAAAGAGTATATGCATGTTCTCAATCCTCACAGATAGCCTAAAGAAGTAAATACAGTTATTTTGCCTGTTTTACAGATTGAAAAAAAAGAAACCCATGACCTAGGGAGATGACATACCTTCATCACACAACTCGTAAGTGGCAGACCTATCTATGTAATTTCGGAGTCCATATTCTCAACTGCCAGTTCTGCAGTGTCTCCAGCTGGTGTTTTTGGCATGGTACCAACTGCCACAGACTATTCCTGCTCCCGTCATCCTCAACCTTTAAGACAGCATCACTGATCCCACATTTAAACAGAGAATGATCACACAGGTTGACATTAGATACACATAATTGGATTTTCACTTGTCTGTTTTTTTCCTCTCTTCCTAAATTGCTTCATTCAAAAGAGTTCTTCCATTTCTTTTCTAGATACAATATGTCCTACACTCTATCAGTAAGGGAGTTTTATTTCTAGTTAAGACATTCAGCATGGCCGAGCATTTTTAATGGACCCATTAACAATTTTTCTTCAGGAGAGGTCTTAAATTGAATATTTCTAATAACTTTCAGGTGTGTGTTTGCTACTGTATGTCCATGCTAATGGGGATATAAAATCGCTGCCAGTTCCTCTAGTTACCTCAACATCTTCATTACTGATTAACACTTTCCCACTGTGAAATGGACTTCAATACTTAAATTTATGTTGAAAATAAGTTTTGCATTTGCTATTTATTATTTTTTGGGTATACTTCCCCTATTTTTTTCCTTAATTTTCATCAGTGGAGTCACTGCTTTTTAATCTAGTTATTAGCTGTCTTCTTGACTAAATCTTTCTACCATATGGGCTTCGTTTTATGGCCATGGTTATGAGAAAGCACAGAGTGAAAAGGAAATCCATGCTTTGGCTTCAGTCAGCATGACTGTAAATACACTGGCAAGTCATTTGCTTAGAAAGGGAAACAACAAAATACAGGACTATGCTTTGCAGTAACTAAATGAAAACTAACACACAGCTCTCTTTTGGTCTTAATTGAATATTTGTTACTTTTATG
>NW_012105642.1:1243490-1244697 GCF_000951045.1 Mandrillus leucophaeus | reverse complement strand
TGTGGCCTTTGTCTCTGACTTCATTCACTCAGCGTGGTATCTCCCAAGTTTGTCCATGTTGTAGTATCAGTACTTCTTTCTTTTATGGCTGAATAATGTTCCACTGTATGGGACTAACACAATTTTTACTTATTTATCAATTGGTGGACATTTGGATTGTTCCCACTTTTTGGCTATTATGAATAATACTGTTATGAACATTTGTGTACAAATTACTTCTGTTTTGGTCAATACAATTTGCAGATTCTCTAGAACAAACTTTACAAGAGAAAACACCTCTGGTCTTCACTGTTTTTTCTAAAGACAAGACTCTGATATTCTCTCTTCTATGAAGGCATCTTAAAGGGGGTATGTTAAAACAGTATTTACCTTATTCTTTGAGTCAACCATTACTAATACATCTAGAGTCCAGTTTTGCTGTTTATGTTAGCCATATAACCTTGAGCATGTTAGTCTGCTCTCAGATTCTCATATGTAAAATTGGGATACTGATAGTTTCTGCCTTACTTGTCTTTCAAGAGTGTTTCATGTGGTTCTCAACCTTTCTAGAGCATCAGAATCCCCTTATACATTAAGGTCTCTGAAGTCAGACCAGTGGATTCTAAATGGATTCTGGTCTGACCTCAGAGTCCTTAATGTATAGCTTTAGCTGAGAAATAATTCTCCTCTTTCCTTGTCTTCTTGGAGTAGACACCCAGGCTGGTAAGATTGAGAAACACAACTCCTGGAGGGCTTGTTAAAACACGGATAACCCCACTTGCAGAGATTCTAATTCTGTAAGTCTGGGCCTGAGCCCAAGAGTCCTTATTTCTAATAAGTTCCCAGGTGACAATGATGCTGCTGGTTCATAAACTAAATTTCGGTAACCATTGGTTCAGAGTATTTTACAAGATGGTAAGCTTTATGAAGACAGGTACTCAATTTCAATAGACATTATCATAGCATGACAGTTAAAAGCCCAGGCTTTGGACCTGGGCAGACCTAAATTTAAATGCTGCCTTGGACTTCTACAAGCTCTGGTTTTGTCTGCAGGTCATGTAACCCCTTATCGATGAACTTAGGATAATACCTCTCCCAGAGGGTTGTTCTGAGTTTAAGGGTGATAGTGCATACAAAACTGAGGTGCTGTATCTGGCATACAAATGCCCAATAACTTTTTACTCATACTATTATTATTGCAGTTGTCTCTAATTCCTAACAGGCTTCT
>NW_012105642.1:1211684-1238945 GCF_000951045.1 Mandrillus leucophaeus | reverse complement strand
AAACAACAAAATACAGGACTATGCTTTGCAGTAACTAAATGAAAACTAACACACAGCTCTCTTTTGGTCTTAATTGAATATTTGTTACTTTTATGAGAACAGGGTGGTACTAGGTTTAATACATGGGTAGAACTGTGAATTATTTGACTGTTGCTTGTGTCTCTGTTTATTCTGGGGGGAATGTGAGAATCTTGGGAACTGAAATATTATACCTTGCTGTGCAGTGAGGTCAAGCCTTGAAATGAACTTCTGTGTGCTCCCCATCCTGGTGGGGATAAAAGGGAGGATACTTGAGAGTTGGTTATGAGCTTTAATGAAATATTCTGAATAGGTAGAAAAATGGTGCTCATTGGGTCCTACCATCAACATTAATAAATACTGGGAATTCCTCTTTTGTGTATTTGTGTTCTCAGACCTAGAATAAGCCCAAACTTTAGACAGCCTACTTCAGTCTTAGTGATGAGACTTCCTGAGCCTCAAAAGCCTTCTGAAGACCAATGAGCATTCTTTCTATGTGTTCTGATTGCAAGTTTGTATATATTTTTTTCTATCATACATTCAAGCTACATCCTGTGATTGACTATTCAATCCAGGGGTCTTCCTTGCTCCACTTTTTGTGAACACTCACCCATCTCAGAATATGTCTCCTGTGAATTATACAGGACTTTTCTCCACTACTTACCCCCAGATGCAGATATAATAACGACACAGATTTTGTGAGCAAATCAACAAATGCTTGCATTTGGAGAGGATGCACTTTCTCAAAAAGAGATAATTGCTGAAGTTGGTAAACTGCACCACAGAGATGGGACTAAATTTAGCCTCCTTGAAACCAAGATCAACTGCAAATGTATCAAGCATAAATTTTTTGCGCACATTCACGGAGTTTTTAAATGTCTTCACGCCTCTTGCTGCACATAAACATATGGAGCAGCCATTTTCTTCTTTCTTTCAAATGCTGCCAATGTGAACAGAATCAATAGCACATGGTAAAGCATATGACCTATATGAAATTTCATATTAGTTGAATAGAATTCCAGGCTGAGCTCTAACCCTATTGGCATACATATCTTCCTCTCAAACCATGTGTACACATAGAATTGTAAATTATTGGAAGTGAACAGGACTCTAAAACCATCTGTTCAGCTCCGTCATTGTGCAGAAGTAAAAGCTGAATCTTAGGTAAAATGACTTGCTCAACATCTGGTTAATAATAAAACAAGCAAATGCTAAAAAGAGTAAAACTCCCTAATTGCAGGACCCAGATAATATTTATAAATATAACTACACGGTGGTTTGTGAGCATGTATTATGCAAACACATGCATACACATACATATATAGATCTATTAATACATACACAGTCAATTCTCCAATCGTCTCTGTTAAAGCTGTTTTTTCCCACCTGTTTCTTTCTAATTACTGACATGATCAAAACTAAGCTGCCTCTCTGCTATTAGCTGGTTTGGACTCCCCCACAAGTACAGGCTAAGAGCAGGACTTCCGAGCAGTTTAGTTTATTTAGGAGGTGATACCAAGAAGCAGAAGCAAAGAAGAAAAAAATAGAAGGAGGTATTGTGGGGAACTGAGACTCAATCCAGTCGTGAACTCCTAAGAAATTATGTTAAATGTGCCTAAGAATTGACTTCCCAAAGGACAGGAGACAGAGGCATTTATCTACTGATTCTCATGCCCCCTTAGCTGAGGGCTGCCCCTAAGGATGAGGTTAACTTCCCATAGTTCTCCTTGCTTGTGACTCAGATAAAGACTTGAGGCAGAAAAATACAAGAGGGGAACAGTTCTACCCCAGCTATAGTTAAAGTCAGAAAACAGGTGAGGCATGAGCCGGTGTGGTGGCTCATGCCTATAATCCCAGCACTTTAGGATGGCAAGGCAGGTGGATCATTCGAGGTCAAGAGTTCGAGACCAGCCTGGCCCACATGGTGAAACCCTGTCTCTATTAGAAATACAAAAATTAGCTAGGTGTGGTGGCGGGCACCTGTAATCCCAGCTCCTCAGGAGGCTGAGGCAGTAGAATCACTTGAACCCGGGAGGTGGAGGTTGCAGTGAGCCAACATTGTGCCACTGCACTCCAGCCTGGGGGGACAGAGCAAGTCTCCATCTCAAAACAAAAAACAAAAAACAAAAAAACCCAAACAAACAAACAAACAAACAAAAAAACAGTAATAAAATAAAAATTAAATAAAAAAAGAAATGGGAGAGGCAGTGTTGCACCAAGATATAGACTTCAAGGCACACAGACCAATTTTAATATTTTAGATATTTACATCCAATTTTTAAAAACTTGTATGGATTAGCATCATAGGATGGCTAGTTCAGAGTTACCATCAAGGTGACTACAAAGCACCCTGGGGTCTATAGCACAGCTTGAAATTGGAGATCTAGTTTCTTTCTCTCATGACCGACCAGGTTGTAGCATTCATTCATTTGAAAAATATTTATTGAATTGTACTATGTGCCAAGCATGTTCCAGATGCTGGGAATACAGCAGTGAACTAAAAGGACAGAAATATCTACCCAAATAAACCTTACAGTCTAGTAGGGAAAGATATTTTGTATAACAAAAGAAAGTGGTCAGGCGTGGTGGCTCACGCCTGTAATCCCAGCACTCTGGGAGTCCAAGGTGGGTGGATCACAAGGTCAGGAGATCGAGACCATCCTGACTAACATGGTAAAACTCCTTCTTTACTAAAAATACAAAAAAAATTAGCCGGGCATGGTCACACACCTGTAGTCCCAGCTACTCAGGAGGCTGAGGCAGGAGAATGGCGGGGACCCGGGAGGTGGAGCTTGCAGGAAGCCGAGATCGCGCCTCTGCACTCCAGCCTGGGTGACAGAGCGAGACTCCGTCTCACAAAAAAAAAAAAAAAAAAAAAAAAAAAAAAAAAAGAAAAGAAAAGAAAAGAAAAGAAGAAAGCAAAATAGCAAAATATACCATTATTCAGATATTGATGAGAGCTCTGAAGAAAAAACAAGCAATAAAAAGCACAGAAGATGTTGGTCAAAATAAATATTGCTATTTTAATGTATTTACTGTGTTCAGGAAAAGTCTCACCAATTAGGTGACACTTGAGCACAGATTTAAAGAAAGTTATAAGGTGGGTCCTGGGGACATTTAAGGCAAGAGCATTCTTGACAAAAGAAAATTAGTATAAAAGTCCTAAGGTCTAAGAGTATGTGGTATCATTTCTTTCTTTTCTTTCTTTCTGTCTTTTTTTTTTTTTTTACAGAGTCTGGCTCTGTCAGCCAGGCTGGAGTGCACTGGCATGATCTCGGCTCACTGCAACCTTTGCCTCCCAGGTTCAAGTGATTCTGATGCCTCAGCCTCCTGAGTGGCTGGGATTACAGATATGCACCACCATGCCCAGCTAATTTTTGTATTTTAGTAGAGACTGGTTTTCTCCATGTTGGCCACACTGGTCTTGAACTGCTGGCCTCAAGTAGTTTGCCCACTTTGGCCTCCCAAAGTGCTGGGATTACAGGCGTGAGCCACTATGCCTGGCCTTATTTTTTTAAATTATTTTTTATTTTTTATAATAGATGTACATATTTTTGAGATACATATGATAATTTAACATATTCATATAATTTGAAAAGATCAAATCAGTATAATTGGGATATCCTCAATATTTTTTTTGAAATATTTGAAAAAACCTCAAATATTTTTCTTTATGATAGAAATATTACAATTATTCTCTTCTACCTATTTTAAAACATACAATAGCTTATTGTAAAGCAAACATTTGAAATAAAGTCTCACAAAGTGGTGGACTAGGAACTGCATCTAGCCTGCAGACTATTTTGGTTTGCTTTATCCTTTATTTTTACTTTTAAAACTAATTTAAATTTTATTCATTAACATTATGGAAATCCTAGAGAATTAGGAGATTAGAGCTTAAGAAAAAAAAAAAAAAAACTCGGACACCTGTCACAAAGGATTACAGCCGGGCACAAATAAATATTTTAGTGGGGCATGTTTTTTTCTAGTTTTCCACAGTCACTAGCATTCCCTGTTGCACTGTACACTTTTACTTCTGTAAGAACATTTTACTCATTTGTTAGCTTCCTTGCTTTTTGGGGTAGTAGGGTTTTATGATCTTGAGTTTAAATTGTTTAAGAATAATAATGAAACTAATTTTCATAGTGACTGAATTTTTAGAATGCTGGCATCAATAGTTTTGTTTTATTTGAAAATTATTGCCAGACACTGAGTCATTTGGTAAAAAAGAACATTCGCATTGTACCATAAAGTACTAATAAATGCCCCCAAATAATTAACAAATCTTATCAGATGCATCCCTTGCAAGATTAGCCTGCTTATATATTTGGATCCTGTCTTACTTGGGGGAAAAAAGATCAAAAAAAGCACATGTGAGATACATTAACTATGGTAAATATAACAGGTGTAAATATATTCCTTGCCAAAAACTCACCAAGAAACCTCAGACTAAAGATGCACAGAAAAGTTATGGCTGATACACGAAAGGAAAAGAATGAGCAGTTTTTTGTTTTGTTTTTGTTTTTTGTTTTTGGTGAGATGGAGTTTCACTCTTGTTGCCCAGGCTGGAGCGCAGTGGCACAATCTCAGCTCACTGCAACATCTGCCTCCTGGGTTCAAGTGATTCTCCTGCCTTAGCGTTTTAATAGCTGGGATTACAGGCATGCACCACCACGCCCGGCTAATTTTATATTTTTAGTAGAGATGGGGTTTCTTCATGTTGGTCAAACTGGTCTCTAACTTCCGACCTCAGGTGATCTGCCCGCCTCGGCCTCCCAAAGTGCTGGGGTTATAGGCATGAGCCACCATGCCTTGCCTAAAGCAGTTTAAACAATCAAAATTCAGAGAGTGGAGTGCTATGTAAATTAATGAAATCAAGACAAATAGCAAGAAAACAAAAACATTAATTAAAGCTTGACTTTACCTACACTGAAGAAGGCATATGGTAAGGGAATATTAATGCAATGTAAAACAGGTAACAAAAAAGTCTCACAAAAACAATCAATACACTGATTCTCTATAAAAAGCTAAGTGAATAAAAAAGATACAGTTACACACACACCTTAGGTGAGAATTCCCCCAAGTTTTTCAAAACAATACTGAAGAGAATAGTGGCTTCCTTGATTTTCAACCCTTTCATATCTTAATATTTACTTAGCACATTGGGTTAAATAAACATTTTGCTGTAGCCAAATACGAGAAATCAATTCACTGCTTTATGGCTTAAAGAGTACATTTATACCAGAGTCATTACGAGAAGTTAAAACTCGAAAGTGTCAGTCAAATCCCTTAGGAGGGTCAAGGTCCCAGAGAAAAACAACTGAGGTATTAGAGCCTGGGCATACTGCTGGGAGGAAAATGAAGGTTCTGACCAGATGAGGGAGATGAATAATATCACTAAGAGGGATGCCAAGATGTTCACAATCATGCAGTGGGGAAGATGTGAACTCAACTAAGGCAAGAAGTTTGAAACAGAAGGTAGACTATTCAAAGATGTATATGTAAATGACGGTTTACATTTAGAAAAACATAGGAAGAATGAAAACAAAAATCTCAAAACTAAATCTGCAACCATAAACTTGCCAAATCCGCAAGACAACTAAAAGACCGTACACTATGAACAGGCAAGACTATAGTCTGCTTGAGTTTAAATCTCAGCTCCACCACTTACTGGCTTTGTGTATTTGGGTGAGTTTCTTAACTTCTTGATGGTTCAGTAATAATATTAATATTCATAGTTAATACAGTAAAATAAATGATAAATGCTTACTTCTTAAGGGTCGTAGGAGAAAGAAATGAGATAAAGGACACCAAGTGCTTAGCGTAGTGCCTAGCATAGAATAAGTGATCCATACATGTTAGTACTACCATTATTATTTTTGATTTTATAACAATTGCAAATAATCTACTATAACAAGTTCTCAGAAGTTACAGGACTCAGTTAATACAGCTCTAAGAAAGCAGTAGCATGTCTGTTTTGATCAGGATTATATTCCCAGATCCCAGTACAGGGCTGGCTTGTTACAAGGTACTCAGTAATGTTATTTGAGTGAATGCATAAATCAAAGTAATGGTGATCCAAAAGTCATTTTTGCTTCGTGTTGTAAAAATGCAAATATATTCAGGTGTCCCTCTTGGACTTGACACTCTGAATAACAAAACAAGTCAAGCAGACTCATTTCAAAGGGGCCTGGAATGATACACAGCAGCCCAAGCTGGAAACCAATTCCCGGCGCATGCTGGACTTCTGATGCATCAGCACTTGAATTATGGATGTCAACTGTTAGACTCACATCTTCCAGAAAATGGAGAAAGCAATACATAGTACGTGTGAAGTTTTCTTTCTTTCTTTTATTGTCTTTTTTTGTTTTGTTCTTTGAGACCGAGCCTTACTCTGTTGCCCAGGCTGGAGTGTGCCTATGGCGTGATCTCGGCTCACTGTAACCTCTGCCTTGTGGGTTCAAAACAATTCTCTTGCCTCAGCTCCCCAAGTAGCTGGGATTACAGGCATGTGCCACTGCACCAGCTAATTTTGTATTTTTAGTAGAGATGAGGTTTCACCATGCTACTCAGGCTGGTCTCGAACTGTTGCTCAGGCTGGTCTTGAACTCCTGACCTTGGGTGATCCACCCACCCCAGCCTCCCAACGTGCTGGGATTAATGGCGTAAGCCACCGTGCCCAGCCATATTTGAACTCTTCAAATCCCTTTTCTAGTAGGTGGTTATGAGTATATGGTAAAATCCTCCTATGTTTTGCTTTCTAGTTCCTACTAAACTGTAGTACATTGAAATGAAAAAGAGAGTCAGTATCAGAAGATGGAGTGATATCAACAAAGACACTGAAAGAGCTATCCAGATACATGTCCATCCACTGAAATGAAAGTAGGCAATACTCCAGACTATATTATTGGTTTTATTGCCCAATATCTCTGTGCAATTGGGCACCGGGATGAGCAAAAATAATGACTTTCAAACTAAATAATGGCTCAAACGACTCTAAAACGACCAGATAGACAGGTGAAACATCAGTGTGTATCTCTGGATACACCACCATGAAAACAGTCACTAAAAGACCATCAGGAAGGTATATTCAACAGTATCAGCAAATGCTAGTCATAGTAGCATACACTCTTGCGATTTCATCATTGCCATCTAAAGTGAAGGCCCACTTTTGAATTAGTGTGAAATACAGTGGCATTTCTAAATTAAAAAGTTTTAAAATGACACTCTACCTGCAAGGCACAACATGAATGATTGCAGTATCAGCAGTTCCCATGGTAACCTCATCTTCAGTTTCCGAGGTCAAAGGGAGTTTCAAGTCCAATAACAAGTGAATAGAATCGCTGCTTCTTTTAAGTTTTGTATAACCTTTAATCTGTGGGAAAGAAGAGACATTACAATGAGATTTGGGAATATTTCTCTTTGTGGTCTCTGCAAGTTTATCTTTACTCGAATATCAATAAAACTCACTTGTGGGAAAGTACCATTGGAGAGGAAGAAAGGAACATGTTAAATTATGAATACAAAGCAAATAAGTCTCCTATTCTTTTCTTGCAAATAATAATTGGGTAGGAATTGGAGCTGAGGAGTCCCTGCGGCTTCTGAGTGAAGACAAGAACAGTTTCTGATTAGGCATGAACCAACCTGAAGGCAGGGGAATGCACTATGCTTTGCAAGGTCCCTCTGTGTCCAGACCCTGTTCTTATTTATTTTCCAATTAGTAAAAAAAACATGCAAATACAGAACTGCCACAGAACAAGATAGGCTTAACACTGGTGGACCGCAGGTAGAAATTCCCAGTTTTTCCAATGGCGTTATATCGTGTGGGAAAATTGTGACTACTCCATTAATTCAAACATTTTTTTCCTCTTTTCCCCATGTTTCACTTCTAACATGCCACAGAAATATGCAGCTCCAGTGCCTAATGAAAGAAATCCAACCAGCTATCAGTAGCAGCCTACTAGGTTCATTTGGATATATCCAGAACATGATTAGGAACACGAATACTTCTGTTAGCCAAGAATACTGAATTAGGAGAATTCTGCAGTAAAGAGAGGCTACTCATTACCTTTACCAAAAGCTACAAATTTAAGTAACTGAGTGAAGCTGTGGGCAGACACTGTTATTCTGGGGAATGGAGGCATGTCCTTGCTTAAGGGAACAGGTGCCCCTCAGCTCAAGCAGATGAGTAACAGATTCAGGGTTGCAGGGGCATCTACAACTTTTCAAAGAAAAGTTGAAAATATTACTGTATTTTGAAAATCAAGAGATTTTCAAAAGTTTTAAGTATTGAAAAGTATTTAAGTTTTAAGTATTGAAAATTAGTTTAAAATACTTTTTAAGGCCAGGTGCAGTAGTTCACACCTGTAATCCCAGAATTTTGGAAGGCCAAGATGGGAGGATCACTTGAGGCCAGGAGTTCAAGACAGCCTGGGCAACATAGCGAGACTCGCACCTTTACAGAAAATTTTTAAAAATCTGTCTGTCATGGTGATGCATGCCTATAGTCCCTGCTACTCAGGAAGCTAAGACAGGAGGATTGGTTCAACCCAGGAGTTCAAGGCTGCAGTGAGCCATAATCACTCCACTGCATTCCAGCCTGGGCAACAGAGGGAGACCCTGTCTCAAGAGAAAAAAAAAAAAAAAAATTAACATTGCATGATTCAAGTAAAGTCAAATTTCCCTCTGGTGCTGAAGGATTGCAACATGAAGTTAGTAAAACAGAACTCTCAACTGTGGTTCCTCTCTTCTACTCACCCCTTCTCCCACCTATCCTGCTAGTCTGCCATGTGTGAATGTATATATGAAGCATCTCCTGCTTGCCAGATGCAAGGAGAAGCACTGGGCACATCAAGAGGAACAAGGCACCATCTCTATTCTCTACAGTCTCTTTATCCAGTAGGGGCTGTTACCCACAATTTCATATAATTGCAATATGATATCCCGTTATCAAGGAAGGAGGAAACTTTTTGTTTGGGAATCTTCATAAAGGAAGTGAGCTTCCCTTGGGATCTGAAAGATGAGCAGGGTGCTACCAACTCATCAGTTAATCAAATAAACCAGAAATCTAGGGAACCAGGAGACCTGCATTCTATTTACAACTCTGGCAGGAACTCATTATGTGGTCCTGGGTAGACCACCCCATCCGGCTTCTCTCTGAATCTTGTTTAAAGGGAAACCGCCTGGTTAAGTAAATGAAACTTCTTTGAAAACTCTACAGCACCCTACATTGCCAGATATTACTGTGGTCTCAATTTGTTATTTTAGCTTTCATTTAAAAAATATATTACATTTATATTATTTTTAAATTGACAAATAATAATTGTATATAGTTATAGTATACAATGTGATGTTTTGATACATCACTGTGGGATCCCCAGTATTTTCAAGCTGAAAGTAACCTGGAGTTTCTCATCTTACTCCCACTTATAAGAAAAACACTGTGAACAAACACAGGCTTACATGAAAACATGGGCCAATACAAGCTACTTAATAATGGGTTCTTAGAGTTAATTTAAACCATGTGATCACTGCAAAGCCTGTATGTTTACCAGGGAGCTAACAGAAAATGAACAACCATCATTAGAGAACTTGCCTTTCTTTTGTGCCCTTAAATAGCTTAGTTTCTGATAAAGCTGGACTTAATATATTGTGAAGACAAAAGGGACTCTTAACTTCTGCTCTGCTGATGTGGCAGAAAGCCGGCAGTATCTCTAATTGGATATGTTCAGATACTCTTCTGACATGCATGGTGATTAGGCCATTTTAGATAAACAGGATGCGCTGATCAATGAAAACTATTAATGTCTTAAGCAAATGATCAGGGTATTAATAATTAATTTTGTGAGAGAAATGTCATCTCGGACCTCAGGATTGATCTACAATGTTAAGCGGTTTCTTGAAGCAATTAAAATTAGCTTAGGAAATGTATCCAATTACATGATAAAGATTTAGTTCATGATATGATACTATTTACAGTGCATGTTCTATTAAGGGCTGTAGGTTTTTAAGGATGAAGAATTTCAAGAATCCTATTGGCATTTATTTACATTCAGGTAGGTAAGGTTCACCTTCGCTAATCAGAAATAATGGGGTCATGGACAGTAATTTGTCAGTGGGTAGTGGTAACCAAAGCATCAGGTTTTCTGAAGGGAGCTGAAGATTCGTGAATCTCATGTGGGACTGTGGTGCAGGATACAAAGTTTCATAATTTCAATTTTTCTGTCAGAGCCAGAAAGAAAGCTGCAGGATGAGCCAAGAGTTATGGTGGCAACAGATCTCCCCTGCAGCTTTGAGCTCTCTCTGGCTTATCCAATGGTGGCTGTAGCAAAGGTAGTGTAGTCAGCACTCATTTTGAGATCCTGCCCAAGAGTGAGACTCGTAATTCCTAAGAAGGAAGCCACACAATAAAATAGGACTTGGTTGCTTTCTCTCACTGAGCCAGGAGGAGATGAATAAGAATTGTACAAGGTATTTTTTTTGCCCACATTCTTGCACAGAACAAAACTTCCCTCAACCCTTCAAACAATTTTCATACTAACAGTCATACCGAAGACCTCAGCACAAAGTGCTGAAAACAAAAGCATGAATCAGTTTTCCCTTAAGAGTCCTGGTTTCCAAGAATCTATATGCAGGGCCTGGTCATGTATTTGTCTATTCTGGACACTCTGCTGAATTAAAATGTTGCTGGTATCCAAACAGTACTAATTCAGCTCACACAAAAAAGTAATTGTGTTTACCATGTGGCAGAGACAGTGCTAGTTGGGTATGCAGAGGTTAGGGAGGCATGGGTCTTGTCCTCAAAGAACTCACAGTTTACTTGGCGAGAGGTGCTAATAAGCCAGTAATTATAATTTGGTGCAACGTGTGTAGTAAGTCTATTAAGAACAAGATGCTAAGGAAGCAAAAGATTATCATTGAACTGAGCTGGGAGGTAGGGTAGGGCAGGAGTTTCAAGAAAGCTCCTCAAAGGGGCTACCAGTTTGAACTGATTCTTAAAGGATAAATAAGAGGGAGGAAGGCCATTCTGAGCCAAGTGACAGGGAAAACAAACTGGCAAGAAGCTGTGAGAACCTTCAAGTTATAGCAGTGCAAGATAATGAAAAGCGTAGTCTGCCGAATCTAACTTGTGCTCTATTCCTAGACTTCACATTCTCCAGCTGTGTGGTCCATCTATAAAATAGCAGCCATATATATATATATATATATATATATATATATATATATATCTGCAGGATGAGCCCCATATATATGCCAAATCTATGGTGAGGATTAGTGAGAATGCATGAAAAGCACTGAGCTTGGGTACTGGCACAAAGTTGAAATGTGATAGCTATCCTTGTTAAAGACAGCACAGCACAGCCTGAGTTTGGGAGTTACAGGCTGAGGGGGAAAGAGGCTGGAAGGTAAATCACAAGCCTGGTCTCCAATCATCTTTGAACATATAGTAAAGATTCTGGACTTGAGGCCGGGCACGGTGGCTCATGCCTGTAATCCTAGCACTTTGGGAGGCTGAGGTGGGTGGATCATGAGGTCATGAGATCAAGACCATCCTGGATGACACGATGAAACCCCACCTCTGGTAAAAATATAAAAAATTAGCTGGGTGTGATGGCATGTGCCTGTAGTCCCAGCTACTCAGGAATCTGAGGTAGAAGAATGGCTTGAACCCAGGAGGAGGAGGTTGCGGTGAACCAAGATTGTGCCATTGCGCTCCAGCCTGGGCAACAGAGCGAGACTCCGTCTCAAAAAAAAAAAAAAGAAAAAAAAATTCTATACTTATTCACAGTTATGCTATCACAAAAGACTTCTGAGTTAACACTAGTGAAACATAGCTACCTGACAAAGTCTCAGCTCTGAAACCTGTGCTATCCTTTACATTATGAATATTACAGATTCTGCACCTTGGTTTACTGGCACTTCGCTTCACCTCTGCAGAAGGACAACATGAAAAGCCAAGTTAGAGAAGGGAGTCACCATCAGGATGTTACATCACACTTTAAAAGACACAATACTTTAAGAAGAGTTCATTAGCTTTAGAAATGAGTTCAGTATTTGAAGTATGAAGACATAGATTTAAATACCGGCTCTATTGTTTTCTAGATATTTAACCTTGGACAAGTTTCATAGCCTTTCATATTCTAATTTCCAAGGATGTAATTTTATAGAAGATGATGCCTGACTCCCAGCTATGTTATAAGGATTAAAGGAGAAGTGAGTGTAAGATCACATGGTAGGTCCACAAGAGATGTTAGCTACCTTCTGCAGAAGTAGGGTCAGCTAAGGTACACAGTTGCTCCCCATTTGAAAAGACCTTCCACTTATGGTTATTCTAACCATAAATATAGTGATTACATTAGGCAGAAATCCTCTGAAATAAAAGCCAGGTAGCTAATGTATCACTATTTCACTTACTGAAGGATCTCTTCCATAGCCTGAGAGTCCACAGTTACACAGATTAATTTGGAAAAGTCTTCCATTGAAATTTCTTAAAGTATATGGCCACTACGGATTTCTCAAAATATACTTTCCCCTTATAGAAAACCTTATTCTACTTTGATGTTGGACTTTTCTATGTTACTACTGAGAAGACCCTCTTCAAAAAACGGAAGTAATCTCAATAATCACAGTGATATTGCAAAAAATCACTGGGATAAGATTCAGAATAACTGGGTTCCAGGCTCAGTTCTGTTATTTGCTTGCTGGACAAGTTTCTTAATGAATAGAAGAGGGGACTGTGCTAGATTGTTTTTAAGGATTCTTGAAACTGTGAATTACATTATTCTATAAGAAGACGGTTATATATGCCAAAGATACTTAATTAGTTAAATGAAGTAGTGACTACACCTTTGTCATCCCCAGAGACATTTGAGGCTTGTAACAATTTTTCGGATTATATCATCTTCCCATTCATTAAAGTTGTTTTAGATATATTGGTTTTAAATTCGATGTATTACACTGTTACTGAAAATTTAATCCCAAGCCACAAGTCCATATTCACTATCCACAGCATTCACTAAGTAATCACTAATTGTAATTTTGTAAGTTTTATTTAATATTTACTTGTATTAAGGGAATGCTTGAACAAAGCTTAAATACTAGCTGTTAATCCCCTGAGGGAAATATTGTCCAGGGGCAACAAACTGCCTTTCTGGTAAGTAGTTCAATAATGATAATTTGAGAAAAATAACACACTTATACTACTATTTCTTGATTTTGTCGTATGTATTAAGTTATTTTATGAGTGATGATATTCAACTTTCTTAATCACTCCCAATGACAGACAGGCCTACAAAAACACAAATATACCTTGTTTTACTGTTGTCTAAACTTAGTTATAGCACATATTTGGTTGTTAGCTGAGCTGCAGAATATACTGCTTTTATTTTTTTTATAGTACTTGTTTTTTTCTGAGTTAATAATTTCCTCTTTAATAACAGGTTTCAAAGCATATACCACAAGTTCACCCTAAACATTCTATCATAGCTAATACTTTCAATATTTTCAAACACACCTCATAGTCCATCCGTTTTAATAAGTATTATTTATTTGGACATATAGATATTTAACACTTGAACAATTCAGCTGAAAAACAGACATGAATGGTTCTAGTCTTCTAACATTGTTTGGTTAAAAACAGAAGAGCCACGTATTCAAAGCTATGATTTTTTTTCACAATTTTCCATACATATGAAGCTTATGTATTTATGAGAGTGTACAGTACAATCTAGTCAATCAGCAACATAAAAGTATATGAGATTAAACTGGTAAACAATGTTGGAGGTAATGTAATGGTAGAATATAGTACAAAACAACTGGCAAAATGATAAATAATAGATATCATTTACAGAGCATTTACTACATAGCAGTCTCTGTATTATGTATTAACTTATATAATCTTTAAAACAACCTTGAAGGTAGACTACAATATTATTTTCATTTTATAGGTTAACTAAGTTGGAGTTAATAAGTAATAGATAGAACTTCCTCTGATTTTCCCTCCTAAGTTTATTGTATATTTTATACACTGACACGCATTCTTTTTATTTATAGTTTGATGAGATTTCAAAAACTTATAGTCATAGAATCACCATCACCATCATGATGTAGAATATTTCTATCACTCCCAAAATGAACCTTTAGAATGCTTATAACCTATTGATGGGAATGTAAATTAGTTCAGCAACTATGGAAAGCAGTTTGGAGATGTCTTAAAGAACTTAAAACAGAACTACCATTTGACCCAGAAATCTCATTACTGGGTATATACGCAGAGAAAAATAAATTGGGCTGGGCACAGTGGCTTACACCTATAATCCCAGCACTTTGGGAAGCTGAGGCAGGAGGAATGTTTCAGTCCAGGACTTTGAGACCAGCCCGGGCAACACAGGGATATCATCTCTACAAAAAATTTTAAAAGTTAGCCAGGCACAGTGGCTCCTGCCTGTAGTCCCAGTTACTTGCGAGGCTGAGGTGGGAGGATTGTTTGAGCTCAGGATTTGGAGGCTGCAGTGAGCCAAGATCGTGCCACCGCACTCCAGCATGGGTTACAGTGCAAGACCCTGTCTCAAAAACAAGAAAAGGAAAAAAAAGAAAAGAAATAGTTCCACCAGAAAAGACACATGCACTTGTACGTTTGTCACAGCGCTATTCATGGTCATAGAATCAACCTAGGTGCCCATCGATGGTGAATTAAAGAAAATGTGGTACATACACACCATGGAATACTATGCAACAATAACAATGAATGAAATTATGTTCTTTGCAGCAAGATGGATGCAGCTGGAGGCCATTATACTAAGCAAATTAATGCAGGAACAGGAAATAAATACTGCATGATCTCACAAGTAGGAGCTAAATATTGCATATCCAGGGACATACAGATGGGAACAATAGGCACTGAGGACTAATAGAACAGGAGAGAAGGAGGGGGGAAGGGCTGAAAACTGCTTATTGGGTACTATGCTCACTATTTGGGTGATAGGGTCATTTATACCCCTAATTTCAGCATCACACAATATACTTATGTAACAAACCCACACAAGTACCCCTTGAATTTAAAATAAAAGTTGAGATTATTTAAAATAAATGAACCCTGAAAGTTTGACTTAAGAGTATGGATATTTAAACACTCCGCTGAATTTTCTCCCAAATAGGTATATGTAGCCTTATTATTAGAACAGCAGGCAATTGCAGTTTATATAAAATATGTGGTATTTTCATCTTGCATTTAGATTGCCCCTCAGATACTTCATCTTTCCTTTAGAATGCCATTCCCATGTTATTACACTCTTATTCAAATACAATCAAGAACAAAAGTAGATCATAGTTCAAGACAGGAAAATACACGGCATCTCCACTCCTCCTTCCCACTCCTATGGAAAGCAATGCTAATTGATTATGGCATTCTTTGCTGCTTAGCCCAAGGGCAGCCCCAGAATCCTCTCGACATGGCATTTCAAGTACACATGACAAAATCAATGCAGGTTGCAAGTAAAATAAAAATTCCTTTGCTTCCCTGTGGCAATGAGATCATTGGCTTTAGAATCACACAAGCCAGGTTTAAATCCCAGGGCTACCATTTAGCTGTTGTTCTTGGGCAAGTCATTTAACCTCTGTTAGCCTCACTTTCCTCTTTGGTAAAGTGACAGTGAAGATACGGGGTTGTTGAAAGGAATATGAGAGAAAATCCATAAAATTGGATTCTGCTAGAAAAAGTTGAGTGTGGCTTTGAGTCGGCAAACTTGCTGGAAAAAGCAAGAGGGGTAAGTGTGGTTCTGGGAGACCACAAATACAGGGAGCACACTGTGCCAAAGGGGGAAATCCATGTCCACTGAGCACTGGAGGAAAGTGGAAGCAAGGGACTTGGGGGAAATTACAATCCCCAGAAACCCCACTCTTACCCATGCTTTCTGGGTACTGGGAAGTAGACTTTGCAAACTCTCAAAGCTCCTATCACCAGAGCAGGAAAAAAGGATTTCTTAGCAATCATCTCACGTTTGTTTTCCTTCTGCACGCTGGTGTGCTGCAGAGTGCCAATTCTGCTAACCTCCCAAATAAATCACCGTTAATGAAGCATGCTGCACATACAGACAGCAACAGGGATTTTTTAATCACCTAAACTAAAGAAGAGCTAAAGGTAAGTACAAAACACTCTCATACCTAATATATTAGGTGTCAGATTTAAAGTGGCAAGAACCGTGTGACTTTCAGGGCTTTTACTTGGATACACTTAGTGGGGAAGTAAGCCTACTAGTATATTCATCATTATGCACAGTTTGCCAATTGCTTGGACAGCCAAATCAGAAAATCAGATAACTGGTAGCCTAAAAGGGAGTCTATATCTGCTTAATCAGAAGCAGAAATAAGATTTCAAACATAAAAACTTAAGTTATAATAGGCTATACCAAAGTAGGGGGTTAAATAAAATCTACTATGCACTCTATCCTTTACTTACAAATTACCGACTGAACATCTAGTAACTGACATGCAGTATGATATAGCAATGAATAAGACACGGTCTTCCCTCATAGAGATTATTTTACTCTACTGGGGAAAATAATATAATACTCTAAGAGGGCTGCAACAGTGGACAAATGCAACAATATCAGTCAAGAACACAAATAGTCTTTGTAGACAGACTTACATTCAAGTCTTGAACTTGTATTGTTTTAGGCAAGTTATTTCTGATCCTCCAACTTTATATCCATAAAACGGAGATACTGAGACTACTTCAGAAGTTTGTAGAGATGTATATGAGATAATGCAAGTACAATGGTTTACCACCATAATGCAAAAAGAACATAATCTTAAGTGTTGTTTTACTTAGAAGGAAGTCAGAAGTCATTCTCTTAAAATAATTGGAGTTGGCCAGGCACAATGGTTCATATTTGTAATCCCAAAATTTTGGGAAGTCAAGGCAGGCAGATTACTTGAGCCCAGAAATTCGAGACCAGCCTGAGCAACAAGGTGAAACACCATCTCTACCAAAAATATAAAAAATTAGCTGGGTTTGATGGTGCACTCCTGTAGACCCAGCTACTCAGGAGGCTGAGGTGGGAGAATCACCTGAGCACAGGAAATCAAGGCTGCAGTGAGCCATGATTGTACCACTGCACTGTAGCCTGGGTGATGGGAGTGAAACCCTGTCTTAAAAAAAAATAAAAATAATAATAACAACAATGTAAGTGGAAGTTGGGATAGGAAACTCCCCTACTTTTTAGCTAAGCTATAATATGGGATCTGCCATCTCATGTAATGGTAAATAAAATATGTATTCAAGATCCTGTGCCATTATATATTTATAGCTAAATACTAGATTAGAACATTCATCTGAAAATATTTGTTGAACACATGCAATATGTCAGACACTATCAGTAAGCACTGGGTATCATGGTAAAGTTGAGTCCTGCTATCATGGAGCTTGCATTCTTCTGCATTTTCTAGGTTTATTTGCCTATGAACACTTACTCTCGAAGAGCAGAAGTACACCTCAGTATCATTATGCTTTAGTTCAGAACTACATGCAGATGGTGGGATACTTCCACACCATTTGACAAATGCTATTGAATCCTTATTTGGTATAAAATAATTTTCCAGAAGCCTCCTGCAAAGTAAACCAAACTATGTGAGTCTCACCTCCATTTTCTTGTCTTTTGCACCCAAATTTGGGTCTCAGGCATGAAAGATGATAAAGTGATAAAAATGACAAGCTGGGTTTTTTTTTTTTTTTTTTTTCCTTGAGTACTTACTATGGTTCAGTTACAATACAAAGGTTCTGGACAGATTACCACATGCTTACAATAATTTGAGCAGGCAGGTATATGATTATTTCTATTTGTCAAAGAGGAAAGTGGGGGGCTTGGAGGGTTATGTGAGCCACTTATTTCTTTAGTATACCTTTCCCTACCTACTTACCTCTAGACCTGTAAGTGGCCAATTTCCTCCCAGTGTATTGTGTCAGGGCTGATAGCACTGACATTCAAAAATAAAAAGAGAGTAGAAAGCCAGTAAATCACTTTGCAAAGATTGCTGTTCTCTGCAATGGTGGGGTACTTCATTATCAGATACAAACTAATATGACAGAATTACAGCACATGGATCCAGAATCCTTTGTATGTCAAGGGACTTTTTTCCCTTTTATATGAACAGCAGAAACTGTGAATGTGACAGTTTTTAAGAAGTTATTTATTGTCCTTATCAATGGGTGGTTATCCATCTAGTTAGTGTAATAGCCTGTTAGGTAGCAAGTGATAAATGTGTTCTTTGTTTAATCAGGCTTAGGCCAAATTGGGCAAACACTAACTGGTTCTGAGAGAACCAGATTTCAGGCCTAGCCTGTCACATATATAACAGATGTCTCTGTAGTTCTGAGTGTGCAATGAGTACATGCTGCCAATCTACTTTTAACCATTCTATTTGTGTTCTTCTTTAAAATGAGATAGAGTGGTCATTTCCAGTTATACAGTGAGTTTTATCCAAGAATCTCCAAAGGATAGCACATTAATTCTTACTACACTGGCTGAGATGAGGATTAGGGTTGCAGTATAATAATTTTTAGGCAGGGAAACTGAGGCATAAAACAGTATAGTGAGTACATCATGTTTAGGAAATTAAGAATTTATGTGTGTTTGTCTAAAGCTAATGTGGGAAAATACTAATATCATGGTGGGAAAACTCAGTAGACTCCATATTAACCAAATAGTCAAAATTAGTATCACTAGTGATAAGACATACTGGCCTCATGTGCTCTTTGATAAGGTGCACTGAGAGGGACATAATACTCTTCTGTGGTATCTTGCCAACAATGCATGACCTCAATTTAAAAAAAGAGTAAACATCAGACAATTAAGTAATATTCTACAACAAAATTAACTAGTAGTTTTCAAAAGTGCCAGGATCATAAAAGGCAGGCAAAGGCCCAGGAACTGGCACAGACTCAAGAAGTGTAAGAAGAAATGAATGCTATAAATAATGCGAGACTGTAGATTGCAGCCTGGACATTATGGAAAAACTGGTAAACTCCTAATAAGGTCTATTGTTTAGTTAACGTGTTGTGCCAATGTCAGTTTTCTGGTTTTGGTGATCATACTATACTTATGTACAACATTAACATTAGTAAAATCAGAGTGAAGGGCATATGGAAACACTGACATTTTTGCAACTTTTCCACAAGTATATAATTATTTTAAAATAAAGCCAATTGTGCATAAATAATTTCCTAGCTTGAAAATCAGAGTTTTTAATATCTTTTGGTTTTTATATCAGTGGAGCTATCCTCCTTGAAAGACATGTACATACAGCATGCCATTGCAGATGTTATATTTATAGTTTGCTGAAGAATTTCCAGAAAAAGTTCAAGGATCATAAAAGTTTGCCCACAGAAGACAAGCTAGTCATAGGAAAAACTATGTGAAAAAATAAATTCTGAATTCCCAAGATGCAATCAATATAGTCAATGTTGTTACTTTGTTATGATTTAATTAAAATTAGACTGCTGAATATTCAAACTTAGGTGTGAAAAGAACCAAGGTTACCGTGCATTTTATTTTATTTTATTTTATTTTTTTTTGAGATGGAGTCTTGCTCTGTCGCCCAGTCTGGAGTGTAGTAGCGCAATGTCGGCTCACTGCAAGCTCCACCTCCCGGGTTCATGCCATTCTCCTGCCTCAGCCTCCCGAGTAGCTGGGACTACAGGTGCCCGCCACCACGCCTGGCAAATTTATTTTGTATTTTTAGTAGAGATAGGGTTTCACCGTGTTAGCCAGGATGGTCTCGATCTCCTGACCTCGTGATCTGCCTCCCTCGGCCTCCCAAAGTGCTGGGATTACAGGCATGAGCCACCATGCCTGGCCTACCATGCATATTAATGAAGAAAAAAATAAAGCCAGAATTTTGTACTTTTTGTATGCTAAAAATGAAGCATGCAGGTTTCCCCTAAATTTCTTATTTACTACTAGTGTAAGCTCCTTGCAATGCAATGTGAGATCTATGTATAAAAATATAAAAGTGGGAGTAACTGTTAACACTACATTTTAGCTTTGTTTGTGTCTTTTCCTGACATCAAATTTCGTCCTTGAATTAGCAGTCTAGGCCTATTGTTGGTAGGAGAAACTGCAGTAATTTTAGTTATCTGCGGAAACTAAGAAATAGTTGAATCATCTGCAAAAAAAAAAAATCTGAGGATAGAATCCTAATTAGTGATAACATGAATTTTGAGACTGAGGTTATTTCAGAGATCTGGCAAAGGACAAAGAAAAAACATAAATAGTTTAAGTTGCTTTAGGAAAATTCAATTTCATGATTTGTTAAAGATCCATGCCTACATACAGTTTTTCTTTTCTTGCCTACCAGCCCCTCTCTTACTACATCTTAGCTGCAAATTTCAAGACAGCATTTTCAAGTTTAGAAGAAACTTTGTTCCATTTCTTTTCAACATCTGACCCTCCACCAACAACCTCAACAGTCACTAACTAAACTACGTACATCCTTAAGTTTGGACCTTAGGAGTTGTGTTTCTAAGCAGTGTTGAGTAGACATTCCTCATATGGTTAGAATACAGGAAAAATACAGAAATCACATTTCCAAATAATATATGTATTATATACATATACACACACGCATATATACAAAATGTGATTTTATGTATGTTTGTGTGTGTATGTGTGTATATGTGTATTTATATACACATTTATAAAATTTATATGTGTATACACATATAAATTTATATATGCACACATATAAAAAATTTACCAGAGCCAAGCTGTTAACAGTATAATTTGTTCTGTGGAAGAAAAAGGTTTATAAAAAACCTACTTGTTTATAAAAAACCTACTTCTCACCCTTTTCAATGCCTCAGTGTGCTAGACTAGATAAGGTGTGAATATTTCATATATAGTAAACACAACATTATGCTGCATTCTGATTGAGGATAACTTCCTGAAGTATCTCATGCATTTGTAAGTAAACCATACAGGTTCACAGGGACAGACAGGGTGTGTAATTAAACGTTTGCATATTTGTATGCCCACCAGTTCTGCTGTCTTAAAACAGATGTTAAGGTGAGGCTCTTCTTGGTTAATTGCTGTTGTCAAGGAAAATGCCCAGGTTTGCCTCCACATTTCCTTCAGGTATAAAACTCAGGCTAGCCTCTTAGCGCCAATTTTTGTTTTGTTATAAATACAAAATAAAGCCTCCTTTGAAGTTTTAAAAAACACTCTAAAATTATTCCCTCTTTATGATTTTCCCAATAACCCTCAAATGGAAAGACAGTTTAATGTTTAAACTAGCAAACAGACGGTTTCAGGGAAAGAAACATTACCTAGTTCTTGGTTTCTTGTCATAAGGTAGGAGTCTTGAGAGCACCTAATCTATCTAAGGGATGAACCTGGGGTAATAGGTTAACCCATGGCAGATTCCCTGGGAAAGCTTCATAACAGCTTAAGAAATTTTCACTTCTGAGCAGCCTGCCCCTCCAGGCCATTCTCCACACTCCAGCCACAGTTATATTACCATAGTACAACGCTGACCAAACCTCCAACTTTCCACTTACCTTACATACTTTTACAAAGTCAGTAAAGACCTGCTTAATCCAACTTTCACTGATCTCTGCAGCATAAATCTATATTAGAGTAGTACTATGCATTTGCTTGATACATCAGGGAATCTTGTCTCCTTACCTTTGTACCTGCTGTTCCTCTGTCTCTCCCCTTCTGTGATTAGCTTCAAATTTGTAGCTTAGATGAACTCCAGCTAAAAGCTTTCTTTGATTTCATAATAACAGTTTAGTACTTCTCGTAAGTGCTTTGACAGCATCCAGAATTTCTCTTATTAGAGAAGTTATCACATAATATTCTAACCTTTGTCTTTATGTCTTTGTTACTATCAGTGCCTTAAAGGGAGAGACACAGTCTCTCATATTCATTAATCAGTGTGCTTGGAAAATACCGTACCTGGTAAATATATGTTGAACTGATTTAAACTAAAATTGATTTAATTACCAAGGAAAAAGCAGAGTAAGGCCAACAGCTCAAATGGTTGTCAGGAGATAATGTGCTGGAACCTAAGAAAGGACTAATCAGAAAATTATCCAGAACCATTGAAGGTGGTTAGTATTTTTCCTGGTTACCTTTGTGGATAAGTGACTCACAAAGTTGACTCAGGGATTTAAGAAGATATTTCAATAAAGATATGCATATGACAATCTATATAGATATCCAAATTATTAGTTTGGAAACTTGTTTCTAAATCACAGATACTCAAATTATCTAATATGATAAAAAGAATTTCAAGGTCACATGTGTTTTGGGGAACTGAGTCAGCCAACACAGACATATCAGTTTATTGTAAGATGTCTTACAGCCTTTAATAAGATGACGTTGAATTTCAGTGTCTAAGAAGAGAGGTATTCTGTGCAGTGTTTCCCAGATTTACTTTTTCTTTTTTTTTTTTTTTTTTTTTTTGAGACGGAGTCTCGCTCTGTTACCCAGGCTGGAGTGCAGTGGACGGATCTCAGCTCACTGCAAGCTCCGCCTCCCAGGTTCACGCCATTCTCCGGCCTCAGCCTCCCGAGTAGCTGGGACTACAGGCGCCCGCCACCTCGCCCAGCTAGTTTTTTGTATTTCTTAATAGAGACGGGGTTTCACCGTGTTAGCCAGGATGGTCTCGATCTCCTGACCTCGTGATCCGCCCGTCTCGGCCTCCCAAAGTGCTGGGATTACAGGCTTGAGCCACCGCGCCCGGCAAGATTTACTTTTTCATCTGTGAAAATCCCATTGGACAATTGTTCTTCAGAACTCATTTTGGGACCTCATTTGGGGCTCCTGTCATGTTTAGCAATGACTAGGAAACTATGAGCTTTGGCGAAATCCCTTACAAATTATGGCCCAAAGGCCAAATCCCAGACCCTAAGGCCAAAAATCTAACATCTATTTTTGTAAGTAATACTGGAACACATCAATGCTTGCTGATTTTGGCATTGCCTATGACTGCTTTTGTGGTACTATAGCAGAGGCAAGTAGTGTGACAAAAATCATATGACCCATAAAATATATGTGTGTGTGTGTGTGTGTGTGTGTGTGTATATACACACACACACTACCTACCCATTTACAAGAAAACTTTGCTGATCCTCAATTTGCAGTAACTTTTTTTTGTTGTTGTTCTCAAGCTTTAATTTAAAAGTCTTCTCTGGGTGTAACAAAATCAGCTGGCCTCACTACTGACGTGTTACTCAAAATTACTGTACAAATGCAGGATTAAATGACCCACAAACTGGAGAAAGTATCACTGAGCTGACCAGTGGTACTTTGTAAAGCGCAATATGAATGTGACCTAAGCAAAATATGTTTGGATTTTTTTGCTCTAAATCCTGTTTAAAAATTAATATATATTATAAAACTAGCAAGTCAAAACTTACCAATATAAACACATTTACCAAAAGGAAGTCTGAAACTAATACCTTAAAATACCTTATTTGGATAGATAATTTATTAAAACACTAAACATGCCAGAAATTTTAGTGAAAACAACTGAATTTTTATTTGATCACTTGAATACATACTGGTACCCTAAAATACCTAAGGTACTTCATTATAAAGATTAATTTTGGCCAGATAGGAATAGAGCTGAACAAGGTATGTGATATAGATTAATTTAAACAAGATATCAATTCATATACAGTCCACTGATTATTGAGATAACTTTTTAATTCCAGTTTGGTAGTTATGGAAAACGCATAGCTTTAACTCTTGGTAAAAATGAGTCTTTTGTGTTTCTCCAGCTGTTAATCCATACAGCTAAACTAACTCATCTATTGGTTTGGTTCAAAACATATTCAACATCATTTTCTAAGTGGCTAGAATCAATCTGTTTGATCATTAGTTTAATAGAAAATAGTGAAATGAAAAGAAATCATTCAGTTAATAGTAACTTTTGGTGATATAGCAGCAGAAATAAATATTTCCTCTCTTTCCATAATTCAGCAAAATTAGTTTGAAACCCAGTTTTCATATGCTTTTCTCTTCCTCATCCTTTTCAGCTTCCATCTCCCCCCAAAATACTGGAAGATATTACTGCTGGTTTCTGCCTCTGGTCCCTTTCTCCCTGTGTGTTAGTAACCATCATATTTGACATTTGATCCCTTAGGACACACTGTTAAATGCCTTTAGGCTCCTTTCAGAAGCCAAAGTTGGTATTGGAGTTTTGATACTTATTTCATGGCAGTCCTTTGACTAGAGTTTTAAAATAAAGAACTTTGGTTTCCATATTCTTGTTCTTGAGATGAAAGACCCAAATGCATCTTACATATTAACTTAAATGAATTCAACTATACGTGCTGTGAAAAAGAATAAAAACAAGCACATCAAAACATACCTACAGGGATACAACGCTGTAGATAGCACATGCCCGGGAATGAGTGGTAGTTGGGACATAGAAATCCAGCCCACCATTCTCATGGGAGGTTTCAGTTCTTGTGTCTCTCAAATAATGTGAGTATCTCCCCAGGCTGAGTATGATTCTTCTCTTTAAAGATACAACAGTTTTTTTCAAAACATGGTTCCTAAACTCAAGCCAATTACTTTGTGTGGTGTTTAATCAATAACCTGGTGACCGACCCCAAACCTGGAAGAAAATTTTGCTGTACGGAATCACCGTGAGTTGATACACTTGTCTCCAACTAAACACCGTCGTTTTCCAGGTAAGACGTGTACTTGCCAAGGAGGTCAAATAGTCCCCAAGTACACACAGTGAGTGACTGACAGAGACCGACTGAAACTCCAGTCTCTGGATGCCTACTCAACACTTTACCATGTCGTAGCACTTCGCCTTCCTCACAGACCATCCTCAGTCAAATTTCACTGACTCTTCTGCACACATCCCCCAGTTTCCCTGGCATCCAACCATGTTCCATCAAATTGGTTTTTCCATCCAGCAGCTTGCTGCATATTATACAGCCTGCATAGCTTTGTTTTGACAGTTTCCTCCGCCCCATACCTGCCTTTTAAAATAAAGTGTCCTCTCTTTGACACCCAGCTCACCTTCCAAAGAGATAACTTTTCTAGATGTCCGCAGATCAAAGTTACCACTTCTCTGAATACTAAATCACCTTTTCTGTGCCTTTCCAGGGCTACTTGTCAAATCCCAATTTTAACTGCATATTAATTCCTTAATTAGTATGTAAGCTCTTTGAGGTTAGGTAGAGTCCACATGTTTTTAAATTTTGTTTCCCCCACAACATGATCAGCATTTTGTCTTGTACTCTGTAGGTACCAAACCTATGTTCCCTCATCTACAAGGGCAGACAAATGTTTCTGGTGACATCTGTATTTTCCAGAATTTATCCTTTAACATTTTCTTTAAAAGTCAAAAGAATTGAAGTTGTTGTTGTTCTGTGAGCCCTCTGGAATTTTCCCTCATCTACAGTATTCCTAAAACACTATTCCATTGGTTTCTACTGAAACACCTGAATGTTCTTGTTTTTTGTTTTGTTATGTTTGTAAAAGTATCATAAGTTTTAACAGACTGCAGCCTAGATATATGAACCCATTTAAGTGAGGCTTGGTGTTCCTTTACTCTGGTCTCACTTAAGATTTAGTTTACCTTAAGTATGTTTTATGTTTCACTTTACATATTGAGAAAATCATTTTCCTTAACAGAGTGGATAGCGAAGACAAATAGTCTTGTTTTCATGAAAAGAAAGAGAAGGTATCTGGTTTTAAGTAATGGTTGGGTAGCAAGACATTCTGAATATCCATTTTATCCCATTTTATTTCTTCTCTGATACTTTACTGTTTCTCTAAGATGACAGCAATACTTAGGCTGCAAATGAAAGATTCTATTAATAACTAAAGAAAAAACCTTTAAAAAGCCATTGCAATCGAGGAATTCCTGTTAAATACACAAGACATTATGCATAATCCTCTAATAGAAACTGAGATGAGAGAAAAGTTATAAAAGCATTGATGACAAATATGTTTCTGTACATCACCATTAGGGAAGGTATTTTTTTACTTTTCTGCATTACTTAAAATCTTCACATGCCTAACAAACTGATGTTGCATGGGATTCCCTCTGCTATTATTTTCAAAAATTATTAGGGCTTTTCCTTTTTTTCAAAAATCCTTTCATGATCATTACAAAGTATTAAGGTGATAAAAAATCATTCCACTCACGCCCATCCTAACATAATTTAGGTGTTCATATAAATTTGTGCATCTTTGGCCATTACAAACTGTCTTGATCCATTATCATGTGGATAAACATAAGAAAATCTTGTGTGTATTTGTGTGTGCATGTGTAGGCCTACATACACTCAAGCACACACATGATACACAAACATATACAGCCACTTTTCTTCTCCTGCCATCCATAAAACGTTTTGGATTTTTCCGCTGACATTCTTCTCTACTGAAAATACTGCATTAGACCTCAAAGGAAAAAAAAAAAAAAACATACTATTTCTCAATCAGTAATGTCTTCCATTAAGTGATACGTTTCTCTGGTTCTGAAGGAATTAACTCAAACCTATACAACATGCTCCACAGACCTCTGAAATGAAAGGGAGCTAACAGATTCTGCTTGCTTTACACCTAGCATTTTTTTAATTACTATACTTTAAGTCCTGGGATACATGTGCAGAACGTGCAGGTTTGTTACATAGGAATACACATGCCATGGTGGTTTGCTGCACCCATCAACCTGTCATCTACATTAGGTATTTCTCCTACTGCTATACCTCCCCTAGTTCCCCACCCCCAACAAGCCCTGGTGTATGATGTTCCCCTCCCTGTGTCCATGTGTTCTCATTGTTCAACTCCCACTTATGAGTGAGAACATGCGGTGTTTGATTTTCTGTTCCTGTGTTATTTGGCTGAATGATGGTTTCCAGCTTCATCCATGTCCCTGCAAAGGACACAAACTCATCCTTTTTTATGGCTACCTAGTATTTCATGGTGTATATGTGCCACATTTTCTTTAACCAATCTATCATTAATGGGCATTTAGGTTGGTTCCAACTCTTTGCTATTGTGAATAGTGCTGCAATAAACATACGTGTGCATGTGTCTTTATAGTAGAATGATTTATAATCTTTTGGGTATATACCCAGTAATGGGGTTGCTGGGTCAAATGGTATTTCTAGTTCTAGATCCTTAAGGAATCACCACACTGTTTCACAATGGTTGAACTAGTTCGCACTCCCAACAGTGTAAAAGCATTCCTATTTCTCCACGTCCTCTCCAGCAC
>NW_012105642.1:1209647-1211634 GCF_000951045.1 Mandrillus leucophaeus | reverse complement strand
CTGGGATACATGTGCAGAACGTGCAGGTTTGTTACATAGGAATACACATGCCATGGTGGTTTGCTGCACCCATCAACCTGTCATCTACATTAGGTATTTCTCCTACTGCTATACCTCCCCTAGTTCCCCACCCCCAACAAGCCCTGGTGTATGATGTTCCCCTCCCTGTGTCCATGTGTTCTCATTGTTCAACTCCCACTTATGAGTGAGAACATGCGGTGTTTGATTTTCTGTTCCTGTGTTATTTGGCTGAATGATGGTTTCCAGCTTCATCCATGTCCCTGCAAAGGACACAAACTCATCCTTTTTTATGGCTACCTAGTATTTCATGGTGTATATGTGCCACATTTTCTTTAACCAATCTATCATTAATGGGCATTTAGGTTGGTTCCAACTCTTTGCTATTGTGAATAGTGCTGCAATAAACATACGTGTGCATGTGTCTTTATAGTAGAATGATTTATAATCTTTTGGGTATATACCCAGTAATGGGGTTGCTGGGTCAAATGGTATTTCTAGTTCTAGATCCTTAAGGAATCACCACACTGTTTCACAATGGTTGAACTAGTTCGCACTCCCAACAGTGTAAAAGCATTCCTATTTCTCCACGTCCTCTCCAGCACTTGTTGTTTTCTGACCTTTTAATGATCACCATTCTAACTGGTGTGAGATGGTATCTCATTGTGGTTTTGATTTGCATTTCTCTAATGACCAGTGATGATGAGCTTTTTTTCATGTTTGTTGGCCGCATAAATGTCTCCTTTTGAGAAGTGTGTGTTCACCTAATATCAAAATTAAAAGAACTAGAGAAGCAAGAGCAAACAAATTCAAAAGCTAGCAGAATACAAGAAACACCTAAGATCAGAGCAGAGCTGAAAAAGATAGACACATGAAAAACCCTTCAAAAAATCAATGAATCCAGGAGCTGGTTTTTTGAAAAGATTAACCAAATAGATAGACTACTGGCCAGAATAATAAAGAAAAAAAGAGAGATGAATCAAATAGACAACAATAAAAAAATGACAAAGGGGATGTAACCACTGATCCCACAGAAATACAAACTACTATCAGAGAATACTATAAACACCCCTACACAAATAAACTAGAAAATTGAGAAGAAATGGAAAAATTCCTGGACACATACACGGTCCCAAGACAAAACCAGGAAGAAGTTGAATCCCTGAACAGACCAATAACAAGTTTTGAAATTGAAGCAGTAATTAATAGCCTACCAACCAAAAGAGGCCCAGGACCAGACAGATTTACAGCCGAATTCTACCAGAGGTACAAAGAGGAGCTGGTACCATTCCTTCTGAAACTATTCCAAATAACAGGAAAAGAAGGACTCCTCCCTAACTGATTTTATGAGGCCAACATCATCCTGATACCAAAATCTGGCAGAGACACAACAAAAAAAGAAAATTGCAGGCCAATATCCCTAATGAACATCAATGTGAAAATCCTCAATAAAATACTGGCAAAAGGAATCCAGTAGCACATCAAAAAGCTTATCCACCACAGTCAAGTTGGCTTCATCCCTGGGATGCATGGCTGGTTCAATATACACAAATCAATCAATGTAATCCACCACATAAACAGAATCAATGACAAAAACTACCTGATTTTCTCAATAGATGCAGAAAAGGTCTTCAATAAAATTCAAAACCTCTTCATGTTAAAAACTCTCAATAAACTAGGTATTGATGGAACATATCTCAAAATAATAAGAGCTATTTATGATAAACTCACAGCCAATATCATACTGAATGGGCAAAAGTTGGAAGCATTCCCTTTGAAAACTGGCACAAGACAAGGATGCCTCTCTCACCATTCCTATTCAACATAGTATTGGAAGTTATGGCCAGGGCAATCAGGCAAGAGAAAGAAATAAAGGGTATTCAAATAGGAAGACAGGAAGTCAAATTTTCTGTTTGCAGATGACATGATTGTGTATTTAGAAACCTCATCATCTCAGCCCCAAATCTCC
>NW_012105642.1:1195223-1209402 GCF_000951045.1 Mandrillus leucophaeus | reverse complement strand
AGAGGACACAAACAAAAGGAAAAACATTCCATGCTCATGGATATGAAGAATCAATATCATGAAAATGGCCATAGTGCCCAAAGTAATTTATAGATTCAATACTATCCCCATCAAGCCAGCATTGACTTTCTCCACAGAATTAGAAAATACTACTTCAAATTTCATATGGAACCAAAAAACAGCCCGTATAGCCAAGGCAATCCTAAGCAAAAAGAACAAAGCTGGAGGTATCATGCTATCTAACTTCAAAGTATACTACAAGGCTACAGTAACCAAAACAGCATGGTACTGGTAACAAAACAGATATATAGACCAATGGAATGGAACACAGGCCTCAGAAATAATGCCACACATCTACAACCACCTGATCTTTGACAAACCTGACCAAAACAACCAATGGGGAAAGGATTCCCTATTTAATAAACGGTGTTGAGAAAACTGGCTAGCCATATGCAGAAAACTGAATCTGGACCCCTTCCTTACACCTTACACAAAAATTAACTCAAGATGAATTAAAGACTTAAATGTAAGACCTAAAACCATAAAAATCAAAGAAGAAAACCTAAGCAGTACTATCCAGGACATAGGCATGGGCAAAGACTTCATGACTAAAACACCAAAAGCAATGACAACAAAAGCCAAAATTGACAAATGGGATCTAATTACAGTAAAGAGCTTCTGCATAGCAAAGAAACTATCATCAAGGTGAACAGGCAACCTACAGAATGGGAGAAAAACTTTTGCAATCTATCTGTCTGACGAAGGGCTAATAATCTATCTGAGAAAGGGCTAATATCCAGAATCTACAAGGAATCTAAACAAATTTACAAGAATAAAACAACCCCATCAAAAAGTGGGTGAAGGATATGAACAGAATAGATACACCTAGCATTTTCTATTCATAGTTATTTTGTTTTCATTTTTGCCTTCTTTAGTTAGCTTTAATACACATGTCTCTATGAAAAGAAGGAATAATTTCTTGGGGATTTGTGGATTTTGGACAGTATCATGAGACACATGATGGTTATTAAGTTCTCTTTGGACTTAAAGATAAATGAAAATTCATTTTGTTTCATGGTCCTCTTGATGTAAAACTTCTAAAGGAGGTTCACAATTTGTTGTTGCCATGTATACTCTGGTGAATGAAGCTATCTTCCCTAGGCATTTGACTCTTAACTCTTTTTCTAGTTGAGTCTCTCTGGAATCCCAGGTCCCAAATTTCTAAATGCTTACTGAATATGTCTTCTTGAATCATTCCACTATATTCATTAAAAATTATCTCATGGCCAGGCATAATGGCTCACGCCTGTAATTCCAGTACTTTGGGAGGTTAAGGCAGGTGGATCACCTGAGATCAGGAGTTGAGACCAGCCTGGCCAACATGGCAAAACCCCATCTTTACTAAAAATACAAATATTAGCTGGGTATGGTGGTGAGTGCCTGTAATCCCAGCTACTCGAGGGAGGCTGTGGCAGGAGAACTGCTTGAATGCAGGGGCGGAGGTTGCAGTGTGCAGAGACTGTGCCATTGCACTCCAGCCTGGTAGACAAGAACGAGACTCTGTCTCAAAAGAAAAAAAAAAAATCTCATACAAAACCCTGATCTCTTCTCTGTAACCCAGGTCTGTCAAATTTACCCGTATTTCAGTAAAGTTATACCACATTCTTCCAGCTATCCAGACTAGAAGACCTGGAGTTTTTGTTTATTTCTCACAATGTTTAGCTTTGTCATTCCCTTTATTTTTATCACCCACATCAAATCTGTAGCTAAGCTTTTCCACTGGCAAGTCTTAAATTTGTCTTAGATGTTCTGGTGCAGATTAATCAATATTACATGGAATCTATCAAGTACTCAATAAAAGTTAACTACTATCATCATCATACCTAATGATTTTACATTTTCTTGCTTTTACTTTTGTAAAATGTAATGCACTTTTGGGCATGCTAGAATATCTGCTTGGGATGAAATTGGTGAAATCTTACCAATCCTTTAGGATCCTGATCAAATTCATTTTTCTTCCATTTATCTTAAAGGCCAGGATAGCCCATCGCCATCTCTTCTTCTTCTACTTTGCTAGAGTATTTATTATTCTGTTACCAATTGAATCAATATCTGTACTTAACTGAACTGATATTTGTCTCTTACATTGGCACTTTGTTCATATTTTGTTTTTTTTTTTAATTTTCATTTTGGGTTCAGGAGTACATGTGCAGGTTAACGAACATGTTATATAGGTAAACTGTGTGTCATGGGGGTTTGATGTACAGATTATTTCATCCTGCATATAATAAGCAAAGTACAAAACATTTTTTTCTGATTTTCCACCTAGTCACACTCTCCACCCTCAAGTAGGCCCCAGTGTCTATTGTTCCCCTCTTTGTGTCCATGTGTTCACTTATAAGTAACAATATGTAGTACTCAGTTTTCCGTTCCTGCAATTAGTTTGGTTAGGATGATGGCCTCCAGCTCCATCCATGTTGCTGTAAAGGGCACTATCTTGTGTGTGTGTGTGTGTGTGTGTTTGTTTGTTTGGTTTTTTTGGGTTGCATAGTATTCTATTGTGTATATGTACCACATTTTCTTTATCCAGTCTACTGTTGATAGGCATTTAAGTTGATTCTACGTCTTTGCTATTGTGAATAGTGCTGCAATTAACGTGTATTTAGGGCAGAATGATTTATATTCGTTTGGGTATATAACCTGTAATGGGATTGCTGGGTCAAATGCTAATTCTGTTTTAAGTTCTTTCACAAATCACCACACTGCTCTCCGTAATGGTTGAACTAATTTACATTCCCACCAGCAGTGTATAAGCATTCCCTTTTTTCCTGCAACCTTGCCAGCATCTGTTATTTTTGGACCTTTTCATAATAGCTATTTTGACTGGTGTGAGATAGTATGTCATTGTGATTTTGATTTGCATTAATGTAAGGATTAGTGATGTTGAGCATTTTTTCATATGCTTGTTGGCTGCATGTATGTCTTCTTTTGAAAAGTGTCTGTTCATGTCTTTGGAATTAAAAGGCACAGAATGGCAAGTTGGATAATAAAGCAAGACCAAATGATATGCTGCCATCAAGAGAGGCCTACCTCACACGCAATAACACTCATGGGCTCAAGATAAAGAGATGGAAGAAAATCTACCAAGCAAATGGAAAACAGAAAAAAAAAAATGAAGAAGTTGCTATCCTAATTTCAGACAAAACAGACTTTATACTAGCAAAGATGAAAAAGACAAAAAAAGGCTTTACATAATAGTAAAGGGTTCAATTCAGTAAGTGGAGCTAAGTACCGTAAATATATATGCAACCAACACAAGGGCAGCTAGATTCATAAAGCAAGTTCTTAGAGGCCTATCAAGAGACTTATATTTCTACACAACAATAGTGGGAGACTTCAACACCCCACTGACAGTATTAGACAGATAATTGAGGTAGAAAATTAACAAAAATATTCAGGACCTGATCTCAACACTTGACCAAATGGACCCGAAAGACATCTACAGCACTCTCCAACCCAAAACAACAGAGTACATATTCTCAACTCCACATGACACATACTCTAAATTTGACCACACAATTGGACATAAAACAATCCTCAGGCAAATGCAAAAAACACAAAATCATGGCAACCACACATTCAGCCTATAGCACAACAAAAATAGAAATCAATCCTAAGAAAATCTCTGAAACCCATACAATTACCTGGAAATTAAACAACCTGATTTTAAAAGACTTTTGGGTAGATAATGAAATTAAGGCAAAAATCAAGAAATTCTTTGAAACTAGTAAGGACAAAGATACAACATACCACAATCTCTAGCACACAGCTAAGACAATGTTAAGAGAAAAGTTTATAGCAATAAACACCCATATAAAAATTCAAAAAGATTTCAAATTAACAACCTAACATCACAACTAGCGGAAATCTGGAAGAAAGAACAAACTAACCACAAAGCTAGCAGAAGACGAGAAATAACCAAAATCAGAGCTGAACTGAAGGAAACTGAGATGAGAAAAAACACACAAAAGATCAATGAATCCAGGAACTGGTTCTTTGAAAATATTAAGAAGATAAATAGACTGCTAGCTAGACTAATTAAAAAAAAAAAAAAAAAAAAAAAGAGCAGAGATCCAAGTAAACACATCTAGAAATGACAAAGGGGACATTACCACTGACCCCGCAGAAATAAAAAAACCCTCAGGGACTACCATGAACACCTCAATGCACACAAACTAGAAACTCTAGAAGAAATGGATAAAACCCTGGACACATACAATCTCCCGAAACTGAACCAGGAAGAAATTGAATGTTGTACTTTTTTTTCTTTTACCAGTTATAAGTTTCTTGAGGACGGAAACTCATATTGTTTTTATTCAATCACAATGTATCCTCCTATTTTGTGTATCCCATCAGAATATCTAGCACAGTATACCTTAAAAGTGCTTAAAAGATTTGTTGATTTCTTGATGACTGGCAATATTGTATTCAACTATTTTTGGTGAGAACAAGTTTGTTTAAAAATATACTTGGATTATTGGATGGCCACAGTCTGCTTATGACTGCATAAGAACAATCTTTCTTCCCATTTTCCCCAAGGAGGACTAAGGCACTGAGGAGTGTGTCTCTATCATTTACCAAAATACTTATGACTGATGCATGAATAATTATAAAAGATAGAGACACCACTGGCTATCATGGGACAATCATGAATATTGGCACTTGGGGTCTGAGAAAGATTTAATTTTATTTGTTAGGATTACAGACAGTATCAGGTTCTTGATGTGTAAGTGTGAATTTATAAAAATATGTAGCTAAATCAAGAAAGGTTTCTGAATTAACAAATTAACAATAAGGATTCTCTTATGTGTGTGTTCTTGGAGGAAAAAAGAAGACAGATATATCCAAAATGTCTATGTCTACCACAAAGTTCAATGTCTACCACAGAGGCTTGTTGCTTCTTTACCTTCATACCAAGACAGCTCTTGATTGAATTTTTTTTAACTCACTGTGCAGAAATCAACCATGTAACATTTGTCTTATTGTATGCAAGTAAAACAACACTTAAAACAACTTAAATTCTCAATGTATAATGTAAAGTTAAATAATGTATTAACTAATAGAGAAAATACCATCGTGATTCTTTTAAGTCTTGGACCATTTGTGAACATAGCAAAGGGTTTTCTTTTTCTGTCTCTCCCATGAACTCTCGATAGCATCTAAATGCATACTGAGGAAAGAGAAATGAGGTAGCAGAGATGGAGCAATGAAATTGTCTTGTTTTGGCTCCCTATTATCCTACTGAAGCTAAAAATCAAAGAAGCTGTGAAGTCTGTGAGCTCTAGCTGGCCTATGGTATCCCCAAAGATGAATGCACAGCAAAGTCCAGTGCTAAACCCTTATTCGCTGTAATGCCTTCCCAGGGTCCAAATCCTAGGTGACCCAGAGCTCTGGCTGAGTGGAACAAGCATTAAGACGGAAACACTTGATTACACTTGGACTCCCACAACTGCCTCTCCAGCATGCTTTATTATTTGTTTATTAAATGGTTTCCCTCTGGGTTTTATTTTTAAAGGTTGCTTCTGAATCTGAGTGCTTTAAGTGAACAGCTCTGTCTTCACCCAGTGACTCTTTCAAGCATAAGGTTAGGTGCTTAGTTCTTTATTACAGCTGCAATAACACTAGAGTTCTGTTCCTTTCAGGTCAAATTATATCCTCTGTTATTTTTCAAACTAACGGTAGCCATTGAACTATATATTTCCTGTAGCTGATAAAATACAGGTTTCCCAGAGCAATGAATAACTAAATAAACTGTAAAGATTTATCTTGGTGTATCCTATGGCATGTCCATGTATACAATCTGGCTGTGACCTTTCATAAAATTCATCTGTGTTAATGCTGATGATTTCTATTTCTGTTCTATTAATGCATGTTCAATATAGTGGTAGCATAATGGGTGGAAATGTTTCTTTTCAAGGCCACCATGAATACAACATAAGCCTGATCAGTTGTTTTCTGATCTTCTAGTTCCATAGAGAGAACTGAGTCCCCTTACTGAATCTGGATCCACTATCTGGCCCAGGAAACATGCCACTCATTCCCCAGAACAGCTAACACAACAACATTTTGCCTTCTTCCATTTGACTCAAGTGGCAATTTTGCCAGTTCATTTATGAGAGAAGAGAAAGTGCCACAAAGCATCTCTATGATGACAGAAGCCTCATGCTGTGAGTTGATCTTGCCACCCTGAAATGAATCTGGAAATATTTGTACCTTAATCTCCTGCAGAAATAAACCTTCCAGAGCTCTCGATCTGACATTCAGCAAAATTTGTACTGTATCAGCGGTTGCTAGGCACACTGTTAGGAATAGAAAGAAAATGCAGAAGCTTAAATCCTATGTCTTGGAGATTATTTCTTGTGTATATTCTTTGCAGAAGATTTTCTGGTGCTAGTTCATTACTGAGATTCTGTCTCCTATCCTGTACTATTCTCTCTTGGCTATTTCTCTTCCTTTAGCCTTAAATCACAACTCACAATCAAACCTTTTAACCTGAGTCCATGGAAGTCCTGTTTTGCTTATCTGACTATTAGAGATTTTCAAAATGTAATTGCAGACTTCTTATTTATCCAGGAGATAAGAATGGTGGCTGAGAGGCCAGTTGGCTGCAGCTATTTCAATCAGTCCTACTTCTAGCATCTTTGCTGATCTTATCAAGAAGAGCTACTCCCCACATAATTTAACCGGCTGTTATGTCCAGGCTAAAAATAAAAATGATGTCTCTAATGTGGCAGCAGAAGGCAAGGGGCACTGTGCTACTGACCCAAAGGTAGATTGATACCTGCAGAGTGTCCTGTACCAGGTCACTGTATACAGTGGTAGTTAGTTTTAATGGCCTACATGTAGTCTCTACATTGCTGGTTTAAAATATTTGGAAACACCTGTGCAGTGCCTTTTAGTTTCACAACTCAATTCCACAGAGATAAATATTAGAGTTGCCAAGGTCAGTGGCCCTTCCTAATGGTTCCCAGAGAGCCAGTCAAGATGGCGTCTCCACTCACTGCAAGCTAATTAAGAGCTGAAGAAGGCCTCCAACACAGTGGCACCAGTACAGCCTCTCTCAGCACATATTTTTGCCCTTGGCAGTCTGAGAACAATCTGACATATACTCTGGTAGATGCTACTGTGCTTGCTGCAGCAAATTTAAGTGACTCTACCCTTTGCCATTGACTGCCAATTAATTTTAAACCAAATGTCTTGGAGAGGTTATGTCAGATATCCTGAGAAAATGATATGTGACAAATGTAGGATAAACAGTGTCATGAACAGTGAATAGTCTTAAAATTCCAAACTTTACCTTCTATTGTACCTACTTTAGGGAGAAGGAAGCTTTGCTAAGTGCTATCAGAATTTTATATCAAACCTGCCTATCCTGTATGATTCCTTAATATGGAAAAAACTGTTTTTCTCTTGACTTACTTTAAAAACAATGTGCATAATAGTACACTGAGAGGGTTTGTTGACATAGAAAAGTGCTGAATACATAAACGACTGTATGGTTTAATATTGTCTATTTTTATAGCCTCACTTCACTCCAGAAAAAGAAAGAATTATGGAAAGTGCCCTAGAATGCCCATATTCCACATTTCCAGTAACTGTTAGCCAAAGTTGCCCTGTGCAAGTGCAACACCTAATGTGAAGGTACTATACTTAAGATTTTACAAAATTCAAATGAATTTAAGAGTGCAAACAAATAATTTCCCAAACACCCTAAACCTGGTCCCAAGACCCAGAAGATAGCTGAAGAAAGCTAGGAGATTAGACTAGGAAATATGGACTTGGGTGTAAATTCCAGCTATGTAATGAGTAAAGAAATCTCATAAGCCTCAGTTTACTCATATGCAAAACAGATGCTTTGAAATCCTAATATGTTTTTCAATATTTCTGTACTCTCCAATATAACATCACAGGTACAATTGCTTCCATTGTCAATTTGACAATATTTGCTGCTTCCCTTCTTCCTTCCTGATCCTTTTATCTCCTCTCTATTAATTGGCAAATAAACAGAAAAATTAAGTAAGCACAGGGTTTAAACTACTTTATAAATGTTGGATCAAGACAAATGAAATACATAAAACATTGTTTAAAAAAAATGTACTTTTCCTTGTAATTGGACCTTGAATATTTTTGACTTACGATTAAAGATTATGTTTATGAAACTATTTAATAACTATACTTTTATATATTATGTGTGAACATGATCCACATTAGGATTTCCACAGACAATGAATAAATCATACTGAAATACCTACTACTTTTTAAAATAAAGTGTCCATAGCAGTAGGCAATATCTTATGGCATCCAGTACTGGAGTAGAAGCAGAACAAAAAAAATTATATTCCCCCACTGTCTTTTCTCCTGTCTGCTCTTCAACCACACCCACCCCTCCACTCTCTCAGTTGACTGCTTTCTGTTTTGCTGCAAGAGAAATTAACACTCCATGCCCACGAGACACATGCCTCCAAACTAGCTGTTTGGAGATTCAGCTGGATGGTGCCAAGCAACATGATGCAATTCCATGTAACCATACCTTGGGTGCAGGTTACCATTCAACCACACACACCTACCCTCAGGTTTGTTATTAATCACAAAAGGAAATAAACTTCCAAAGGGAGGCAAATAAATTATATGGCTAGTAATTTATGATTGTTTCTATGGATGGGTTTTATAACCCCAATTTTTTATATCATCTATTAGTTGGCTGAAAAAATATTTGCTGATACACACACACAGCACTGAAGATGCAGATTGTGGCATATTATCTTGTCCTCTGCCATTTTCATTTTAATAATAGATTACCTGTATTATTAAAAGTTATTCTCTCAATATCATTATTGAGTCTGCATGGAAAAAAATTAGAATAACTCTTGAGTTCCCTCTTAGCTCTAACACTGCAAGAGTTGAGTAATCACTGGCATTTTATAGTATGCAAAGCAGCATTTTCTTGAGGCAAACTGTTTCCAATCCTGAATATCAGTTATCATAAGGAAAAAAATACCACTTTATCTCAAATATTCCATATCATCTTTGAAGTACGTAGATGTTCAACATTAGGTAGTAAAGCTCGGAAATCTGTTTACCTGTAACATTAATTTCATTTGTTTTCCTTTATTGTGAAAATGATAAAAAGAAATCAAGTTCATAAAACTAGAACATCTCATTGATTTTTGCATCAAGCTTATGTGGTAAAGGACAAAAAGTCAAAGTTTGCTTTCCAAGTGTAAATAACATGGACTGCTTATTATATTGAATCTCTTTGGGATTTATACCTAGGGTATTTCCAAATACTTTTGTTCTCAAGATTATTATCATAAGTGGAGATTAAGGAAAAAATAATTAAGTTGGTAAACTAAGAAAAATCTTATTTGTTTCCAACACACATGTCTCAAAAGAAATTAGTGCCAATTGACAGAGAATGAAAAGACAAAGAATTAGGTTGCAGGAATGGGGAAAGATGAGGTTCATATCAACACCTAAAGCATTCACCTGATAAAGGACACAATATATTCAGAAAATCAGAATTCTGATTACTAAAATTTAGCATTAAATTGAATCTTATCCCTATATTACTGTTTTATATACTGCTGATTTATGCTAATTTCAAGAATAAATTGCCAACCTAAATTAGTCAATTTCACTGTCATCTTGCTTATGGATAATCCTTATGAAAATAATGACAGAAGATCAACAAAGTTTCACAAACTTTGACCTATCCTTCTTATGGTTAGGATAGTTATAGGTTCTACAGCACAAATTCCAATAGCTTAAAGCTAAAAAAATCTAAATGTTCAATAATGGGTAGTAGTTACATCAGTAATATTTTGGGCCCATATATTTGATGGGTAATTGTATGGGGATTCCAGATATTCCATAAAGGTACCATAAAAGCAAATCTATGTATAACATATTAAGTAATAAATCAAATTAAAGAACATGGTGGGTGTATGTCTGTGTGTGCATATATATGTATATTAGAAATATGTAAAATACATGCACATTGGGGAAAACAAGGCAGGAATACATAAGAAAAATATCTGCCATGAGGAATGATTATATTCTATTTCTTTGTTATTCATTCCTGTTTTTAAAAATCAGCCAATTTAAAAACTTTATAATAACATAAAATATAAGTATATAAAATAGCAGTTATGAAAGTTAACAAGTACAATCAATAGCTTCAAATTTAAACCAGATTACACCACCACTCTGGAGAATTTTTAACTATTAATACAAATTAGAAACAAATTAGTATATTAATGTATATCAAAGTGAACAGATTAACATTTTTTAATTTGGGAAATAACTATATACATTAAAACTATTAGAAATAACATAGAAACATATTTATTGACACAGAAGAATATCCAAAATGCATTGCTAAGTACATAAAGAATAGTTTATGCAATGTTGGGGAAAAGGATTAATCCCAGAGTTTACTCCATGACTTTGTTAGGGCTGCTGTAACACAGTAACATAAACTGAGTGACTTAAACAAGAGAAATGTATCATGCCAAAGTTTTGAAGACAAGAAGTCTGAGATCAAAGTGTCAGTGGGGCCATGTTCCCTCTGAAGGCACTAGCAAAAAATCTCTTTCTATTTAGCTTCTGGTAGTTTCCTGGCTTGTGCAGAATAACTCCAGTCTTCACAAGGTGTTTTCCCTGTGTGTCTATTTGCATCCAAATTTCCCCTTTTTATAAAGACACCAGTCATATGACATTAGGGATCCACCATACTTCTACATGATATCACCTTAAGTAATTATATCTGCAATATCCTTATTTACAAATAAGGTCACAATCAGGTGTACTGGGAGTTAGGCCTTCAAAACAGATGAATTTTGGGGGCGGGGGCGGAGTACAATTCATTCTATACAGTGTACCTATGGGAAGAGACTTGATGGGAGGGAAGGAGTTTCATTCCACTTCCAGAAGGGATATTATTGGAGATGTACCATCAATTACTTTGTTTTCAGCTTGCTCACTTCTGCAGAAGGAGAAGTAACTGAAGTAAATATTTACGATGGGTGGATATGTGGATGAATGAATAAATGGATGGATAAATAGGAATTTTTTAGTTCATCTTTCTAAAAAGTCTCATGATCTTGGTCCATAAGACGAAAGAACTTTCCAAATTTCATAGACTACCTAGTGGTAAGGATGAATCTGATATCCTGGGTCATGAAATGTCAAGTTCCCTTAGAAGGACCTTACTCTGCTCCAAGCAGATACATATGACAAATAATTTGAACAGTGGACAGTTTTCATCAGATGTAGGCAAAATCTTTACATTCAGAGAGACATGTGAGGCAAGATACAGGTGAACAAGCAGATCCGAATACCTAAAACTTAAAAGACAACATAAAGCATCCTGGTGATGAATGGCAACATCACAGACATAGCTCTCACAAATGCAAGGACTCTGGAGATCCTGAAGCCTTAAATTTTGGAGTCTATATTCAGATGTTATCCTTTAGACTTTCCAGGCACTATCTCAGACCCACCAACTCTAGGTTGTACCTTCTGTCTTAATAGATTCAGAGGAACCTCTGCAACACAAACAGTTATATATCTTTGGGACAGTATTCCAACTGTCTTTGTGACTTCATACCAGTACAAATATAGTATATGAAAACATGCACTACATGGTTTCCTAAATTTCCCTTATAGAACGCATGTGCATAAAACACAATGTTTCCCCCAAAATTTAGAAATCCACTGCATCTTTTCATATACTGCAGTAGCATATACTACAGATGCTAGTGGGTTAAGATTCAATTCCATACTACTCATATATTAGGCACAAAACACTACACGGTAGAGAGTGCCTTTTATATCATTGTATAAATGAGACAAACTGAGGAGAGAAAATGTTAAGCAATATTCTCAAAGTTACAATGATCGTGCACTAAAGCCAAGATCTAAACTATATGGTGGTATTCTAGAACCTGGGCTCTTCAACACAATGTTCTACAACATCTACTCAATATCAAATGTTGCACTGTGAAGTATATAAAGAAAAGTCTGTATTTGCTGACCTAGGAAAATTGCTAGGCCTTGATATCTGAAAAATATATTCATTTTTTAGGGGTGGTATGTGGCTCATGCCGGTAATCCCACCATTTTGAGAGGTCAAAGCAAGAGGATGACTTGAAGCCAGGAGTTCAAGACCAGCCTAGGAAATAAAGGAAGATCTGGTCTCTATAAAAAAAAATTATTTAAAAAATACTTTTTTCAAGGTTCAATTTCAGCGTACTACTTTGATATGACCTCACTTCGATAGGATCAACTGTTTTTATGATGTGTACTTGAGAAAACCAATTCAATCTTTTCAGCATAGGACAATGACTTTCAGGTCAAGCTCTTTCAAAAATGTGAATTAAATAAAAATTGGTCTGAGTATATGAAGTTAAATATCACCACCAGTCATTGGGGAGATACAATGATGATTTCAGTTTTATAAATTTGAGTCAGCCTAAAAGCAGTAGGATTAGGCTTAAAAACTGGGAAGAAAGAATGCATTTGAGTAAACTTTCCATCCAGTTGAACTTTGTGGATTTGAAATTTACTCATAGATCTAGATGGTTTTTAAAAGGTTCCCAGATATATAAATGTCATCTTTGAGTTATATGGTGGGAGATGTGGTTCTGAACTGTTTCACCCTTAAATCCCTGCCTAGTGGAGAGTCCTGTGGATAGTTCTATAAAGAAAACGAGGTTTTAAATGCAACATGGTAGCAATCAGATCTTTCATCTACTACTTTTCTTTGTGACACAGAAAATCTACTCATTGTTCTTTCTTGGCACTAATAGCAAAATGGTGGGCTTGCTCTTTGAACAAGAGTCTTCAAAAACACAGTTTTGGGAAAATAGGGGATTTATTTCTTCAGGCTTCCAGACTGTCAAAGACTTCCAGAGTAGCCTTTTCACAGAGAAGTCTCAAACATTCTGAAAATGTACTACTGAAAGGGATATTTTTGACTCAGTCTATTTTGAGAGGGTCTCTTAAAAATTCATGGACAAATAAAGGTTTTCTCTTCTTGTTAAAATGTTAAAAAACACAATGGAAGAAATAAAATCAAGATATAAAACCATCAAATCTAACAGGGATCCTTTTTAAGGTTTAACATAAAGAAACAGAGCTCCTCTTAGCACTTAGGAATAGATTAGAACATAGGCGTCTCCATCACGAAAGGGGTAGTCCAATCAGCATATGAACTTGGGATGTGATATAATTACCAAGTACTGTGAACAAAAAGCAAGCAAGTCTCTAAAGAGGCAAGTAGAGGGCCTTGACGTCAATGAAAATCTCAACAGCTACCTACCTCACACGACAGTTGAAGGAGAAAAGTGAAAATTTGAAAGTACACTGATTATATTAGAAAGAACACAGAAAAAGCCTATGATGAAATGAAAGAGAATTGAAAACTGAAACCTAGAAGTGAAGACAGATATCAGGAAGAGACACATATTTGGAAACAAAGGGAAAGCAGAACCCTTGCATCAGAAAGTCATAGCTTTAGAAAGAATTGAGGGCAGATTTAAAAGGGGGAGGATCAAGTATCCAGTTGTGGGGGATGTGTCATAAGGACTGCCAATAAACTTGTTCTATTTTTGTTGAAGTGCAAGGTTGAAAGGCATCTTAGGGGCAACTAGCTCTCAGAAGACACACAGAGGACAAAACTACCTTTAAATAATAGACAGATATTCATATTTAAAGTAACCTTCAAGAAAAGAGAGAATGGGACATAAGCTATACTGAGAGTCAATTCTTGCTATTATGTAAAGAAGGTGTTTTACAGATGAAGCAAGGCTTTGCCTGTTTACACTGCATGCAAAAATAGAACAGGTAGTATGAAGATTCCATCTCCTCAATACATTTCTCATTTTAGAAGGAAAGACATTTCTCCACAGCCACCTAAACTCACACAACAACAACAACAGCAGCAGCAGCAACAGCAATAGCAGCAGCAGCAGCAGCAGCATGCATTTTTCCCTCATTTAGTGCCAGTCCTCAAGAGTAAAATGGCAGCTTTTAACAAAAACTTCTAAGGTGATAGAACAGGGAGCAAAAAGGAAGACAGTGTAAGCAATTAAAACTTCAGAGGACATCCACATAAAAA
>NW_012105642.1:1190172-1195173 GCF_000951045.1 Mandrillus leucophaeus | reverse complement strand
TTTCAGCATAGGACAATGACTTTCAGGTCAAGCTCTTTCAAAAATGTGAATTAAATAAAAATTGGTCTGAGTATATGAAGTTAAATATCACCACCAGTCATTGGGGAGATACAATGATGATTTCAGTTTTATAAATTTGAGTCAGCCTAAAAGCAGTAGGATTAGGCTTAAAAACTGGGAAGAAAGAATGCATTTGAGTAAACTTTCCATCCAGTTGAACTTTGTGGATTTGAAATTTACTCATAGATCTAGATGGTTTTTAAAAGGTTCCCAGATATATAAATGTCATCTTTGAGTTATATGGTGGGAGATGTGGTTCTGAACTGTTTCACCCTTAAATCCCTGCCTAGTGGAGAGTCCTGTGGATAGTTCTATAAAGAAAACGAGGTTTTAAATGCAACATGGTAGCAATCAGATCTTTCATCTACTACTTTTCTTTGTGACACAGAAAATCTACTCATTGTTCTTTCTTGGCACTAATAGCAAAATGGTGGGCTTGCTCTTTGAACAAGAGTCTTCAAAAACACAGTTTTGGGAAAATAGGGGATTTATTTCTTCAGGCTTCCAGACTGTCAAAGACTTCCAGAGTAGCCTTTTCACAGAGAAGTCTCAAACATTCTGAAAATGTACTACTGAAAGGGATATTTTTGACTCAGTCTATTTTGAGAGGGTCTCTTAAAAATTCATGGACAAATAAAGGTTTTCTCTTCTTGTTAAAATGTTAAAAAACACAATGGAAGAAATAAAATCAAGATATAAAACCATCAAATCTAACAGGGATCCTTTTTAAGGTTTAACATAAAGAAACAGAGCTCCTCTTAGCACTTAGGAATAGATTAGAACATAGGCGTCTCCATCACGAAAGGGGTAGTCCAATCAGCATATGAACTTGGGATGTGATATAATTACCAAGTACTGTGAACAAAAAGCAAGCAAGTCTCTAAAGAGGCAAGTAGAGGGCCTTGACGTCAATGAAAATCTCAACAGCTACCTACCTCACACGACAGTTGAAGGAGAAAAGTGAAAATTTGAAAGTACACTGATTATATTAGAAAGAACACAGAAAAAGCCTATGATGAAATGAAAGAGAATTGAAAACTGAAACCTAGAAGTGAAGACAGATATCAGGAAGAGACACATATTTGGAAACAAAGGGAAAGCAGAACCCTTGCATCAGAAAGTCATAGCTTTAGAAAGAATTGAGGGCAGATTTAAAAGGGGGAGGATCAAGTATCCAGTTGTGGGGGATGTGTCATAAGGACTGCCAATAAACTTGTTCTATTTTTGTTGAAGTGCAAGGTTGAAAGGCATCTTAGGGGCAACTAGCTCTCAGAAGACACACAGAGGACAAAACTACCTTTAAATAATAGACAGATATTCATATTTAAAGTAACCTTCAAGAAAAGAGAGAATGGGACATAAGCTATACTGAGAGTCAATTCTTGCTATTATGTAAAGAAGGTGTTTTACAGATGAAGCAAGGCTTTGCCTGTTTACACTGCATGCAAAAATAGAACAGGTAGTATGAAGATTCCATCTCCTCAATACATTTCTCATTTTAGAAGGAAAGACATTTCTCCACAGCCACCTAAACTCACACAACAACAACAACAGCAGCAGCAGCAACAGCAATAGCAGCAGCAGCAGCAGCAGCATGCATTTTTCCCTCATTTAGTGCCAGTCCTCAAGAGTAAAATGGCAGCTTTTAACAAAAACTTCTAAGGTGATAGAACAGGGAGCAAAAAGGAAGACAGTGTAAGCAATTAAAACTTCAGAGGACATCCACATAAAAACATGAAACAGGGCCAAGGCTCTGAGGTCACAGCCCTCAGCTGGAAAACAGTGCCAGAGGACATGTCATGACCAGAAGGAATCCAGAGTTCACATCAACAGTGCATGGCTAAGATCTCTGCTCAACACAGTGTCTCAGAAAAAGCACCAAGTCCAAGTGCACTCACACTGCAGCTGGATGCAACCTCATTCTTAAGGAATGCCAGGACAGGAACAAGGCTTAGGAACAATTAATCTGTCTTCTACATTTTCTGAGGAAGTAGCCAAAGTCCAGAGAGGTTGATGTCATATGTCTGAATTCATAAAGAAAGTCAACAATGAAAACAAGGTTCAAATCTAGAGATTTGGGCAGTGATTAAGCAAACCAATTATCAAGGATGGTTCTCATTGCACATATGCTGCTCTGTTAGCAGCTCCAATAAACTTGTAAAGCTATGAGTTCTACCATGTTTCTCAGTAACATATAATCTCCTTTCCCAACTTCCTCCCAAGCGTGCATAATGCCTATTTATGCAAATATTAAATAAAAAAACTTCAGAGAAGACATCAATTTTTTCTATCAAAATATAATCTTATTACTGTATGAGAGAAAAGAGTATGAAGACTGCTATAGTTACTGTTTCAAGAATGTAAACAACTCTTGTTTTTAAATGAATATTTGCAATTGTTTTCGCTAACAGTTGGTAAATTAAGGTTTTTGAGAGTAGAATATATTTGTTTCTGGTTTCCTTTTCTTCCAGTTACCTATGTGCAAAGCAAGAAGTTTTAAAAGTGGTTGCTTTCATAGAACTATATTTCCTTCATTAGTCAACTTCTACTTACAATTTTTATTTTCAAAAATACAGAGTCTAGGGATGGCTACTATTTTAATTTTTTGTTCCTAGTACAAACATTTTGGTCCAAAAGAAAGAATTCTCCCTTTAACCTGTCATAAGTTAGATGGAAGTGGTGGTGCACGCCCGCCTGTGGTCCCGGCTACTTAGGAGGCTGAGGTAGGAGGATCACCTGAGCCCAGGGAGGTCAAGGCTGTAGTGAGCCATGATTGCACCACTGCACTCCAGCCCAGGGTGACGGGGTGAGATGCTGTCACTTAAAAAAAAAAAAAACAAAACCCCAAATCTTGCCATAAGACCTAGGAGAAACTATCTCACAAAATAGAGAAATACTAGTCTATTTTACTTCTTTGAACTTTAAACATATAATCTTCCAATAAGCAGGAGATTTATAAGTACACATATTTCATAAAATCAGCCACAAGAATACAGGTTGAGGGAACTCGAGATATGCAAAGTCCAGTGTGAGTTAAGAAGTCAATTACTCTCAAAACATGGCTTTTGTCACATTTCAAAAACAGGCAACACAACAGTTTCTCATTCCCTAGTACTGGAATGCTGGCTTAGTTGTAACTCTAAAATTTGTATAAGGTTGAAATTTTCTCTTACAAGATCAAGTATTAGAGCGAACACTGCCACAGGTTATTTTTGCTGGATGTCAGGGACATCACATAAGTTCTTATTATGAATATTAAGACAGATTTTGACTTGAGTTTGAATTTGTTAAATTGCATGCATTAGCTTCTCAAGGGCATTCATGACCATTAATATGGGGGAGGTAATTCCACTCATCAAATGGGATCTTTCCTTCTAAAGACAATATAAAGCAGGGGAAAAGGTCAGAAATCTCGTTAAGAGAGTCAGGAAAGAGTCACTATTTTCTGTTTAATAGAATAAGGCGGTCAATGGCTGAAAGAGTAAATGGACATCCAATGGCAGTCATTATACTACTCTCCCATTTGCAACTGAGAATTGTGAAAAGAGAACAACATTATTTAGGTCATGTAGTTATTAAATGGAAAGAAGCTAGGGGTGACAGCTTGGATCCCTAAAGACTCAATGCCTCCCAGGTTGAAGGCATGGGGAGACAATGGAGATGGAGAAGGTCCCTCATTTGTTCCTCCAAACTTCTCTTTAACTAGACTGCTAATTATAGAGTCCTGACTATCCCTGAGGAAAACTAAGCAAAAATGTATCTCCCCGTACCCAGGCCTACCCACCCAAGCTCCTTCCCTTCCCTTGATTTTTTTGCTCCCAAGTGGTCTATGATGAAGGGAAAACACCCTGAAGGCAACACCTTGTCTATTTTACTGGTTAACAGAGAAGGATGAGGTAGAACCTCAAGATCTGCCATTGTTTTCCAGTTGACAAGTGAAAATACTTATAAATGATAGTGTGCAGTTTGATGTCATCAAACATATTTACTCTTCTTTAGGAGGTTCTTTCCCCAGGCTTACCATTCATTTTTGGACATCTCTAGTCACCTCTGTTAGTAAAGATAGTACACTTCCACATGAGTCATCTATGAAGATGGCACAATTCTTTCAATTGCCAAATTAACACAACTGAATAAACAAGGTAAGAGACTGGGAAAGCTTCAACACATAGTTAAAAACAACTGAAACTGTAACAGTGGTTTATGCCCTCCTAGTCTTGAAATATAAAGAGAATTATTTCCAAATTACTTCAGACAAAAAAGCCTGGAGTAACTTCTTGGCTGAATGACATTTCTTAGATCACAGGATTTACCCTTTTAAGAATATTTTCTCAGGTAAAAAAAAAAAAATCTGGCTAAATAAATGTTCTCTAAATAATAAAAGGAAAATGCAAATAGCATCTAAAAGACAATGCTAATATACAACAGCTAAATTATGAGAAAAATAGAGGCCAAGTCCCAATCAAGCTGGTTTTAAGAAGAAAATAGAGGCCAGGCGCAGTGGCTCACGCCTGTAATCCCAGCATTTTGGGAGGCTGAGGCAGGCAGATCATGAGGCCAGGAGATCGAAACCATCCTGGCCAACATGGTGAAACCTCGTGTTTACTAACAATACAAAAATTAGCCGGGCGTGGTGGTGCACACCTGTAATCCAAGCTACTTGGGAGGCTGAGGCATGAGAACCGCTTGAACCCAGGAGGCAGAGGTTGCAGTGAGCCGAAATCACGCCATTGCACTCCAGCCTGGGTGACAAAAGAAAAACCTTTTTCCAAAAAAAAAAAAAAAAAAAAAAAAAAGAAGAGGAGGAAGAAGAGAGGAAGCTGTCTCTTATACACATCTAGATGTGCGTTTCAGCATAGGACAATGACTTTCAGGTCAAGCTCTTTCAAAAATGTGAATTAAATAAAAATTGGTCTGAGTATATGAAGTTAAATATCACCA